>NC_071509.1:80783036-81086066 GCF_027887155.1 Malaclemys terrapin pileata | reverse complement strand
GTCTTCTCCCATCAGTGCAGGTACTCCACCTCCTTGAGAGAAGGTAGCTAGGATGAGTGGAGGATTCTCCCTCGACCCTGTGCTGTCTATACTGGGGGGTTAGGTCAGGTTTAACTGCATTGCTCAGGGGAGGGGATTTTTCACACCCCTGAGCAACGTAGTTATACTGACCTCATTTCCTAGTGTAGATCAGGCTTTAGCACCGCACTTAGTACAGCCTGTCTTCCAGGGTTAGAGCACTGATGGCAGGAAAGAGCAGAACATCTGGATAAGACCCATAGCAGCACCCATCATATGGATCAGCACTGCAGTGGTTACTCTTCTACCTGCTTTCTATGGATAGGCTTCCATTTGAAGGGCTTTTCTAGTTTAATGGCTTGATTGAATGGTATAATCATAGGTTTCATTTTACTATTCTGTTTTGTTGCTCCGAAAAAGTAATGCTAAAGAAAAAACTAAACTAATTTCTATTATAAGAATTATTTTTATAGTGCAGAAAATATATTTTCTTATAGCCATTTCTTTCCCTGATCAAATGGCAGTGTCTTTTAATTTCAATGATGTAGTTACACTAGAATGAATAATATCACTGTCCAGGATGGATACAGTTCTTAAGGGAAATCAGATATTAAGTGGGTCTGAGAAAAGTATGAGATATTGTGTGTTGATAGCAAAATCAGCATTCAAACACACTACATGGCATATGAAGAGAGAGTTCATCTATCTACATTTGGTATTTTTATAATGCTTTTTTAATATTATAACAGGCCTGTGATTCAAGGAGAGAGCAGATGAAGATGCATTTGTATAACAGAAAACTGGCCTATACTGCTAATATAAAATATGGTGTTTAAGAGAGTATTATTCTATAAATACGGACACTTGTTAATTATTACTAGTAGTATTCATCTGTCTAAAAAGTAAATGCATAAATTTCAACTTCAGTGGATTTACTCTAGATTTGCCCTAATGTAACCGAGAGAAGAATTTGACTCTATATTTTTTATATTTAGCCATAATGATCGCAACACTGGCACATGATTCATGTCTGCAGTGTTGTGAATATGATTCCCCTTAATTAAGGTAGTTCATAGACCAGCAATGTGAGAATACAAACGGTTTGTTCAGTATAATTTTAACTTTTGATTAGAACAGGAGGATCCCAAAATTAAACGTCTTAGAAATATTTGAGAACAAGCCATCTAGGACAAACTTTGCAACATAACAGATACTTATCCTTCAATTCAAACGTCATCTCCCTCAGTATCTCTGCTTCTTTTTGCTCATGCTTTCCTTTTTACAGTTTGATTAAAAATATGAAATAGCCTTTCAGGAGAAGGATATGCAACAATATGGGTCAGTTCCATGTACGAACTTTATGCAAAGTGTGGTATAAATCTCACTATAATGTCTATTAGCAGCAATTGATTATGCTGGCCTTCATATATACACCTACAGTGTGTGATTTGCACTTCCAAGGTTATTCATAGGCAGCTTGGACTCAGGAACATGGGCCAGATTTTCTATTGCATTATAAGGCCCTTTTGCAGTACCCAGGTGGTGCAAACGGACCACAGTTTGGCCACGAATCCTCAGCAGAGGGTTCCTGTTGCAGGAGAGCTCCTTGCTAGTACAAGTGTGCTATACTTAGGCCTCAGGGCTGTGGTACCCACATCTGGCATAGGTGGCAGGAAGGGGATGTGGCAAAGCAGAGCTCTTCTACTCCAATCCTCCACTAGTGTAGGGTCCACTAAAGACTCTACTCAAGTGGCACAACTCAGAACATTTGAGTAGCTGTTCTAAGCTGCATCTGACCTGGGCCCAACACTGTGAACCAAGACACTATAACAGGGGTCGGGAACGTTTGGCACACGGCTCGCCAGGGTAAGCACCCTGGCGGGCCGGGCCAGTTTATTTACCTGCTGACGCGGCAGGTTCAGCCACTTCTCGCTGCCCCCATTGGCCTGGGACAGCGAACCGTGGTGAGTGGGGGCCGCGATTGGCCGAACCTGCTGCGTCAGCAGGTAAATAAACTGGCCCGGCTCGCCAGGGTGCTTACCCTGGTGAGCCGCGTGCCAAACATTCCCGACCCCTGCACTATAACAAGCTCCATGATGTTCCCATCTCTCTTCTGCACTAAGCAGAGCTCTGTCACAGGAGAGAATCAACCTCTATTTGTTTTTCTTAGTTATACTCAGACTTTTGAATAGAAAGTACTAGCACTATAGGAAAAGTATCTCATCGTTTTATCCTTTACAATGTTCTCAGTTTCAGTACTGCTCTGGGAAAGGGTTTGGTGGGCAGGAAAAGCAGCCATCTGTTCAATATGAGAGGGTGTAATCAGACCCGTAGGTGTCATTGTGCAAATTCAGAGAAGCTGTGAATCACTAAAGGCTATATAGCTTCTGATTGCAGCTGTTCCTCCTGCACACTCATCTTAGCCACTTGACTAACAACTTCAGTTTCACTCCTCCTTATAAGTGGGTAGGAAAATGGAGCTTTAGGAAAGGAACTAGGCAAGATCGAATAAATTATTTTTCCCTTTGAGAGTATTTACAATGGCTCACAATTTATTTTAATAATGTTGTGCTTAAGAGGCTGATTGAAAGCTATGTAGACAGGACCAAAGTTCTGTATATGATTTCATGGCAGACTGATAAATATTTGTAGAATATTTCTGTAATGTGAAACGGTTCTCTGTTGTAGACTTAGAGCCAGCAAGATGAGACTGGGATGTAAAATGGTCCTTTAACTGGAGATTGTGGTGGGTTGGATCACAGAAACCCCCTTGAGAACTGCCAACTGATGTGCCAAGACTACTTTTGCCCCTGCTTTCCTTCCCTGGCAGCTTAGGACTTCAGTGCCCTGCCTGGTTTGAGCCAGACCCACTAGCCTGCTGCAAACCCAGACCCAGGGTCTGAACCACATTCCCTAACAGCTGTAGGTTTAACTGAAAGCAACTTACAGAAGTGTTCCTGTCTTTAACACTCAGATGTCCAACTCCCAATGGGGTCCAAACCCCAAATAAATCTGTTTTACCCTGTATAAAACTAATACAGGTGTAGGAGCAGGATTTTATAGTTGTACTATGAGAATTAATGTATGATTTGATTTCATCCTACCAGCCACCCTTTTTGAATAGCAGAAAAGAATGACCATCTGGGACATTGGTAGAAATGCATCTGATAGATTACCAGTGTCTGTACTGACCCTGGGCAGGGACAGACTAGAACAATCCTTATGACTGATTATGGTCACCCTTTTGTTTTAGGATAAGTTATAATGTCTACTATGGTTTCTTATATGTATTATAAATTAGGCACTCTAGTTAAATATACATTTCTTTGTTGTAAGGTTTATTAAGTAAGAGACAGGATCTTGTATTGTGCCTATGTTAAGGAGATTAGAGGAATGTTGAAGGTGGAGTTTAGACGGGGGTTTGAGCAGCTGATGGAGGATAGGCAAGGTGGGGCGGAAGGGGAATGCTCTAGGGTGCAGGAGGAGGCAGTAGTAGATGACAGCGAGAGGGGAATGGAAGGGGGAGAACAAGGTAAGTGGAAGCATGTGACTGTGAGAAGCAGGCCAAGGAAAAGGAGGGCCAGTGAGGGGGGAATAGAACTCAGGAATAGGTTTGAGTGTTTGGATAACGAGGTAGAGGGGCAGCAGGTGGTGACTGAAGGTGGGAGGGTGAGGAAGAAGAGAAGAGCGGCTAGTCCGAGAGAGAGGGGGGAGGAGTTGATGGAGACAGCACCAATTATGGGCCACCAGAGGATACAGGAAGGCATAAGGGGGAGCATAAGGGAAGATAGGAACAGACACAGGTCAGGACTAGAGGGATCAGAGACTAGATTACTAGATCGCACTGTTGCCAGACGACGGCAGGTGTATGTAATTGGAGACTCTTTACTGAGGAGATTAGACAGGCCTGTGACCAGGGTGGACCCGGAGAACAGAAGGGTGTACTGTCTACCAGGTGCAAAGATATGCGATGTGGACCTGCGGTTGAAAAGGATCCTAAAAGGAGCAGGTAAGAACCCCTTGATAATCCTTCATGTAGGAACGAATGACACGGCTAGGTTCTCGTTAGAGAGAATCAAGGGAGACTATGCCAGGCTGGGGAAGACTCTCAAGGAGATAGAGGCTCAGATTATCTTTAGTGGGATTCTGCCTGTTCCGAGGGAAGGGCAGCAAAGGGCTGATAGGATTGTGAGAATAAATAGTTGGCTAAGGGAGTGGTGCTATAAGGAGGGCTTTGGGATGTATGGCCACTGGGAGGCTTTCGGGGACAGACACCTGTTCTCGCGAGATGGGCTTCACCTGAGTAGGGAAGGAAATAGACTTCTGGGAGGGAGGCTGGCTCATCTCATCAAAAGAGCTTTAAACTAGGAAGTTTGGGGAGAAGGTTGGGAGATGCACAGTTAATCTCCACGCCAGATTCCAGATTCCACGCTGAGTGAAATAAGAGGAGACATAGCCGGGGAGATGGGATTGGACATAGGAAGGACAGGGGGGATGGACACAAAGAGGCCCGCAACATACAGTGCTACTAATGGGAGACAGGCTAAACGACATACATTAGGCTGTTTGTACGCCAATGCGAGAAGCCTAGGTAATAAAATGGAGGAATTGGAGCTTTTGGTCCGAGAATTGAAACCGGATATCGTAGGAATAACTGAAACGTGATGGAATGGCAGTCACGACTGGAACGGAGGTATGGAGGGGTATGCGCTGTTTAGGAAAGACCGGGATAAAGGTAAAGGTGGGGGGGTGGCATTGTATGTCAATAGTGAAATAAGCTGTAAAGAAATAATAGTGGATGGAATAGATAACACGGAGTCTGTCTGGGCAATACTCACACTGGGTAAAAGGACTACTAGAGCCTCTCCGGGGATAGTGCTTGGGGTGTGCTATAGACCGCCGGGATCGACCCAGGATATGGATAAGGAACTATTTAATGTATTAAGGGAAGTAAATACTAATAGAAACTGTGTAATTATGGGGGACTTTAACTTCCCGGATATAGATTGGGGAACAAACGCTAGTAGCAATAATAGGGCTCAGATGTTCCTAGATGTGCTTGCTGATCAATTCCTTCATCAAGTGGTAGCTGAACCAACGAGGGGGGAGGCCATTTTAGATTTGATTCTGGTGAGTAGTGAGGACCTCGTTGAGGAAGTGGTAGTGGGGAACAACTTGGGCTCCAGTGATCATGAGCTAATTCGGTTTAAACTAAATGGAAGGAGTAACAGAATTAAGTCAAAGACTAGGGTTTATAATTTTAAAAAGGCCAATTTTAACAAATTAAGGGGACTGGTAAAGGAAGTGGATTGGGCAAACGTATTAAGGGATCTAAAGGCAGAAGAAGCCTGGGATTACTTTAAGTTAAAGATGCATGAGCTGTCAGAGGCCTGTATCCCCAAAAAGGGAAAAAGATTACTAAGCAAAAGATTTAGACCGAGCTGGATGAGCGACCGACTCAAAGGAGCGATTAGGAAAAAACAGAAAGCGTACAAAGAGTGGAAGAGGGGAGGGATCAGTAAGGAAACTTACCTTAGTGAAGTCAGAGAATGTAGAGATAGAGTGAGAAAGGCCAAAGGCCGTGTAGAGTTGGACCTAGCGAGGGGAATTAAAAGCAATAGTAAAAGGTTTTACAGCCATATAAATAGGAAGAAAGCAAAGAAAGAAGAAGTGGGACCGCTGAAGACTATAGCCGGAGAGGAGATTAAAGATAATCTAGGCATGGCGCAATATCTCAATGAATATTTTGCATCGGTGTTTAATGAGGCCAATGAAGGTATTAGGGATACTAGCACCGTTACAGAGGGGCATACAGGATGGGGGATTACCGCATCCGAGGTAGAAACAAAACTTGAACGCCTTAATGGGACTAAGTCGGGAGGACCGGACGATCTTCATCCGAGAATATTGAAGGAATTGGCGCGGGAAATAGCAGGCCCATTAGCGATAATATTTAATGAATCTGTAAACTCGGGGGTGGTCCCGTTAGACTGGAGAATAGCCAACGTGGTTCCTATTTTCAAGAAAGGGAAAAAAAGTGATCCGGGTAACTACAGGCCTGTTAGTTTAACATCTGTAGTGTGCAAGGTGCTGGAGAAGATTCTGAAAGAGAAACTAGTTGAGGACCTAGAGGTTAATGGCAATTGCGATAAATTACAGCATGGTTTTATGAAGGGCAGATCGTGCCAAACGAATCTGATCTCCTTCTTTGAGAAAGTAACGGACTTATTAGATAAGGAAAATGCGGTGGACCTAATATACCTGGATTTCAGTAAAGCGTTTGATACTGTACCCCACGAGGAATTATTGGTTAAACTGGAAAACATGGGGATCGATATGAAAATCCAGAGGTGGATAAGGAATTGGTTAATGGGGAGAATGCAGCGGGTCGTATTAAAGGGTGAACTGTCGGGTTGGAGGGAGGTTACTAGTGGAGTGCCTCAAGGTTCGGTTTTGGGACCCATTTTATTTAATCTATTTATAACTGACCTCGGAACCGATTGCAAGAGTGGGCTGATAAAGTTTGCGGATGATACGAAGGTGGGAGGAGTTGCAAATTCGGAGGAAGATAGGGATATTCTGCAGGGAGACTTGAATGAGCTTGTGAATTGGAGTATCAGAAATAAGATGAAATTTAATAGTGAAAAGTGTAAGGTGATGCACTTGGGGATGACTAATAACAATTTTAGTTACAAGATGGGGACGCATTGGTTAGAAGTAACGGAAGAGGAGAAGGACCTAGGGGTCCTTATAGACCGCAGGATGACTATGAGTCGACAATGTGACGTGGCGGTGAAAAAAGCCAATGCAGTCTTGGGATGTATTAGGCGAGGTATATCTAGTAGGGATAAGGAGGTCCTGCTTCCGTTATATAAGGCGCTGGTGAGACCTCATTTGGAGTACTGTGTGCAGTTCTGGTCTCCCATGTTTAAAAAAGATGAACTCAAATTGGAACAGGTGCAAAGAAGGGCGACTAGGATGATCAGAGGAATGGAAAACCTGTCGTATGAAAAGAGATTAGAGGAGCTTGGGTTGTTTAGTCTGACAAAACGAAGGCTGAGGGGGGATATGATTGCTATCTTTAAATATATCAGAGGGATAAATACAAGGGAGGGAGAGGAATTATTCCAGCTTAGTACTAATGTGGACACGAGAACGAATGGATATAAACTGGCCGTGGGGAAGTTCAGGCTTGAAATTAGACGAAGGTTTCTGACCGTCAGAGGGGTGAAATATTGGAACGGCCTTCCGAGGGAAACGGTGGGGGCGACGGACCTGTCTGGTTTTAAGATTAAGTTAGATAAGTTTATGGAGGGAATGGTTTAATGGTAAAACATAGTAGCCAAGGAAAACCAAGCAATGGTACGTAAATAGCATAATGGCCAACAAGGGCCAGGCTAGAGACTCTTGCCTACATGCTCGGGGTAGTACTGATCGCCATATTTGGGGTCGGGAAGGAATTTTCCTCCAGGGTAGATTGGCTGAGCCTCTGGAGGTTTTTCGCCTTCCTCCGCAGCATGGGGCAGGGATCACTAGCAGGAGGGTCTCTGCCGATTGAGGTCACTAAAACACAGGATTGGGGACTTCAATGGCAGAGTCCAGGGAAGGGTCATGTGGCCTGCAGCATGCAGGGGGTCAGACCAGATGATCATAATGGTCCCTTCTGACCTTAAAGTCTATGAGTCTATGAGACTGGGCCTCAATGTGAATTGTTTTGGTTATGAAACTTAGCAAGGTTTAGTTTACAATGCCTTTTCTTGCTCAACATAAAAACTGATGTATACCTTTGAAGGTCTCTGTAAAAGATTGTTTGTGTGATGAGGAATGTATGCATGAGGAAAAGATAAGGTATGAAGGCCATTGTTATAGCCAGATGATCAAGGAAGAAGGAGTGAAGAGACTTAAGGACACCAGAGAACCATCACTGCACATCCATAATTAAGGAAAGGCAAATTGATGACCCTAGGTGAAGGCTAGCACCCCTAAGGACAGGACAATTGATTAAATGGAAAGCAGGATAGGATGACCCCCTCGGAATGTTTTGGAATGTTTACATCAAAAAATACCACTAATTAAGGAGTAACAGGTCATAAACTGACACAGCAAAATCCATAGACTTCAACAGAGAAAAAGGCATATAAGAACATGGTGCTTTGCCATGGGACTTTGGGTTCATCTTGCCACACTCCTGGAGCCCGGCTCCCCTCTGTGACCAATCTAGCTGGCCACTAGATTGATCCAGACTCTGGACTGGTAACTATAAACATCAACGGGCAGGACTGGGTGCATGTTGTGTGTGTGTGTATTTGAAAAGCATATGCTAACAGCTGTATTCTCAATAAATGCGGCATTTTTGCCTTCTCCCCTACAAAGATCTCGTGTGCTTCTTATAAATATAACACAGGGTAAACTCATAAATTGTTCGCCCTCTATAACACTGATAGAGAGATATGCACAGCTGTTTCCCCCGCACCCCAGATATTAAGGCATACTCTGGGTTAATTAATAAGTAAAAAGTGATTTTATTAAATACAGAAAGTAGGATATAAGTGGTTCCAAGTAGTAACAGACAGAACAAAGTGAATTACCAAGTAAAATTAAATAAAACAGGCAAATCTAAGTCTAATACAGTAATAAAACTGAGTACAGATAAAATCTCACCCTGAGAGATGTTTCAATAAGTCTCTTTCACAGACTGGATGCCTTCCTAATCTGGGCACAATCCTTTCCCTTGGTACAGCCCTTGTTCCAGCTCAGGTGGTAGCTAGGGGATTCCTCATGATGGCTGCCCCTTTGTTCTGTTCCACCCATTTATGTATCTTTTGCATAAGATGGGAATCCTTTGTCCCTCTGGGTTCCCACCCTCCCCCTTCTCAACTATTGATTTAAAAATATCATACTGAAATGTTTTGAGTTTGGAATATTTTTGTGTCTGGAATTTTTTAGGGGCTTTTGGCCTAAAACAATTGAGCTAATGTTACCAAAAAAAAAATCACAAAATGTTCTCGTCACACGAAATCTGCATTTTTTTGCAGCAAAAAAGTTTTGGATGAAAAATTCACCCAATTCTATGCAGTACAGCTTCCTACACTTAAAGCCTTTTAAATGCACAGGGTCAGACTTCACCTGGATAACCCACTGGTGAATATATGTTGCAGGTTCCCCTCTGTGTCAATCCACAGAGAATACAAGTTTTTACAGACCCATACACTAGAGCATTGTCTCTTTAGCTCAAGCTGTAGCACCTCATGCTTTTGGCTCTGGAAAGCCACTAGTCAATCTCCAGTGTGTTGGCCAAGATGACAGTTGTCACTCCTAGACTCTGTACAGATGCACAAAACCTATAAAGAGAGTCTCATCTCTCTCTTTCACCCTTGTGCAGTCTGCAGCCACAATGTAGCTGTGGACTGGAGGCCTACCTTCCTCTTTATTCTTCTGCAGACACAAGCTTCCCAAAATGTGGAGAGTGAGCAGGCATTAGTCAGGTCTGGATGGAGAAACACACTGTACCTTGAGAAATGATTGTGTAGCTGCTTTGTTAGCATATATTTCCAAGGAGCAATTAGGGAGCAATTCTACATGAGCCAGCCAGAGTTCCTTCTGGGATTCGGGCTACAGCATGGCTCATTCACACCCCATCCAGAATGCCAAGGGCACACTAGCCTACAGCTGGCAGCATTTAATTGCATGCAATAATGATTTTTTTTTAAAGCTTACAGTTCCATTAGTGACACTTATATAGCTGTCAAAATCACATTGTCCCCAGTGCTTTTTTGAATAGATACTATGGTAGCTTTGTTATGAATTATCAGTTTTTTTGTGGAATGATATTCTTTGTGTTTTCTCAAGCTTTTGTTGTAATTCTCTGTGTAAGTAGGTCAAACAGTCTGCAGTGTGAACTAAAAGCTGTAAGATGTAGCTGTCAAATGAGGGCACTCTTTCCTTGTCATTCTCAGGTGCATTAGTCATTCGGAGAATCAAACAGGCCTTGGCAGATCAAAGAGCTGCTGCATACATCTTCATTTAAGACAGTCTGAAAAAACTCAGTGGATAGAAAAGGAGAGAATTCTGAGTCTAAAGGCATATTTCTTTAATCAGCATGAGGATTTATTTGTGATGTTTAATTATACAGGATATACAGTGCTATAATCCTTAGCAGATAACTTGGTCATAGCAGTATGATTCTGCTACTGATGTTCACTGTATATGGATTACTTACAGCTAAATTAATCCTTCCTTCATTGTTCTAATATATGATCATTCAGAGAGATGTGAACAGACAAGACACAGTGGAAACCTTCACTTTTGCCAGCTACATAATTCAGTTTGCCAGGCATCCATCTATAGCTTGTGGTACAATCATTACAAGCTACAAATGGAAATAATATTCAAAGCACAAATGACATACACTTCCTAGCCAAGATCATTCAAATTAAACTATTGCCCTTGTGGTCTAATAACCAGTTCTGGGCAACTATTCTTTGTCATTCTGGTATAAATACTATTGGGTTATAGCAGGTAGGTTTGTTTGGAGATTGCAAAATAAGTAATGTTATGCTCTCACATCAAAACGTTGGTTCAGGATTATCCCCTTCCATGTGAAAACTCACAGGAGGGCCCCTTCAAGGTTTGCCTTGTGGAGTATACTCCATTATGTTTCCCTGGGGTTAGGAGAAGAATTTTTGTAAGTGGCTTCAGTCCCCACACACTCGAAATTACAAGACTTTTTAAAAAAACTTCCCTGTAGATTCCCATCTAGACTGCGGGGTGGGGTGGGAGGAGAAGGATTGGGGGGAGAACATTGATGAAATCTCTCTGCAGTGGCAGAGAGAGGTCTATGCATAGAGGATGCCTGCTGCAAGCAGATCAACAGGTTAGGATCCAGCCTTTGATTTTTAAAACATGCTTAAAACATTTGTGATTAATGGGCTGGTGGAAAGACAAAGGCCTGCAACATTCCAAAGGAATGATTGTAAGAAGCATTATGGCTTACGCTGTGCAAATGCCAGGAGCATGCTATCTGATTTTTTGGACTCTGTTCTAATTCTGCTGCAACTTCATTATTTTATATATATTTCAAATGGGGAGAGTGCTCTTACACAGGGGAATAAGGGGGAGGGGTATGAGAGAGAGGAAGGATATCCAATTGATTAATCAGAGAGTAAATTGTGAACTCTGACAGTCATCAAGAGATAAATGTCCAAACTTAACTCAACCACAAGCTGTTCTGTTTACACTATTGGATGTGAAAAACCCTTCCACTTGTTATGTGAATTATTAGTGAGAATCTTCCCTACTTTCACAGTTCTATGAGATAGGTGTATATCTCCATATATTTTTGATTTTTTTGCTCCACAAAATACTGGGACAAATCTGCAGCCTTAGAGATAATTAACTCACTCTGAAAATCTTAGTCTTTATAGTAAAAGAAAAAATCAAACATTTCAAAATCAAACATCAGAAAAGAGATATAACAATATTTACACAGGGACAAAGAAACAACTACATTGGAAGTACACATTCTTGAAAGCTTAATCTATAAGAGACAGTAAATGACAAAGAAAACAAAGAATAGTAACACCTCCCCCAGTCCCCAACTAACCAGAAACTGCACTACAGTGATCATATGTCGGAGATGTGAGAAGAAATAAATCTATTGGGTCACCACAGGTTTGTTTTTTACTGGCAACTTCCAATATTTTAATTTAGAAATCAAACTGGGGTAAATTAAGGTCTCATTTTATCCAACCCCCTAAGCTTATTCATCTATTTTGTTTGAGAGGTGTTGAATAATTTCCAATTATTTATCTCAACCAGTAGGACATTTATTCAAAATGATTTTTAAATCATTTATAATTTTTAATTTAGGTCAAATACAGAATGGTATTTAAGTACATGCTTATCTTTGCTCACATGCCTAAAGTCAGACATATGGTTAAACACCTTGCTAAATTGAAACCTTAGTTATTACAGTATATTATGCCAATTTTAGAAAAGATAGGCACCTGTGGGTAAATCCAAGGGGTTTCTGGTTTGGCTTTCCCCACCCAACCCAATTTTTTTTGGCCAATTTTGCAAGCACTTTGCTGATATGATGGTGTAATGCTACAATATTTATTTTTGGAAATATTACCTTCTGGGGGCAATTTGAGTGATGTACACAGTTTCAGACAGTCATGATACTCAGATAGCTACAGTCACTAGGACACTGGGTATTTTCATGATGTCATAATGTAGTTATTATCATGTACTACAAAGTGATAATGCAACATTATGATTTGTTATTTATATAGAATAGACCGTGCATAGCAAATTTAAATAGAGGTTGCAAATTGTGAAAGTTATTGATCACTCAGTAGACAGGTGTAATAGATGAAACAATGGGAATGCTTATTTCTCAGATGGCACTTTTCATTTCTTTTAATTTTTATAGCACTTTACAAATATTAAGCTGTGCAGCCTCACTCAGAATTTGACAGCATTTCTCTTGTGCCTCTGCTATTCCACACAATAATAACATCCTATTTTCATCAAGCTCTTAACAAAAATGTATTTTTACAATATCCCCCTTCCCTTTTTTCTTTCTGTCTCTCCATATAAGCCTGATCCAAAGTCCATTTAAATAAAAGTAATGATTCCTATTTACTTTAATATATTTCTGTGTCAATATGGATTTGGTAGGACGGAAGTAATCTTCAAATATATTGATGACATATTGATATTTTTTGTTCGTGATACCATTTTCAAATAGGAATATCTTGTATGCCTCCCACGTAATGAAACAGTATTATGACTGAAATAATTCCAAATTTCTCTATTGCATTTACATTTATTTTGAGTGGTTGTATCCTCCATCTGCAGTATTCTGATGTATTCATTTCAAAACCTAGATGCCTTTGAGGGTGAAATATACCTATTTGATGGCAAAATCCTTAGCTTTACCTGTGATATGTAATATATTTACAACACAAGCACACACAGGCCTGGATAGTCACACAGCCATCTTTATTTTACCACTTCTCATTCACTCTCTCCACTATAAGGCAGTATAGAAATAATCATGTCATCACATATTTGGGCTAGGGTCATTGGATATAGGATGGTAACAACTACTGGATGGAAGAAAAAAACTAAAACCAGAGTAAAGCTTGTCTGTGGGGGGCCTGTGATGGGGTGAACTCCCCACACTGGCCCTCCAAGAGTTGAATTGGGTCAAGTGGGTCCAATCAGCCAGTTAGACTGCAATCTGGAAGAATTAAGTCTGGGAGGAAAGCCCTAATTAGGGGAGGCTCACCTGTATGGGAATAGGTGCTGCTTGTATGAAGACAGGATATTGGAAGCAAAGGAGGCACCTGTGAGGTAATCTGCAGTCACTCCCTGGGAGAAGGGAAATGTGTTTGGAGATTATAGAGAAAAGTAGCCTATGGTTACCCCCAGAGAGGAGGGTGTTGAGAGATTGGTAAACCCAGAAGAATGGGGAAGGCCAGGAGATAAGGAAGAGGCTCAGGGAAAGGCATCAAGGATCCAAACCTTGACTGCTGTTTAGAGAGTCCCTGAGCTGGAACCCAGAGTAGAGGGTAGACCTAGGTTCCCCTACCAGCTACTGAGGGAGTGAAACCTGGGGCAGTGAATGGGAGGTCTGCCTGCAACTGCTGGTGAGTATGGCCTTTGATACATATTCCTCCCTCTTCTCTTTTCTGGCCTGCCTGGAAGGGGAAACTATGCAGTGACCTGGCTGGAGGGCCAAGTCACAAAGATGATGCAGATGTTCCCGGGGTGAGAGAGGGGCTGCAGGCTGAGAGAATGGGGGAGTGTAACCACTGGAAGGGGTATTGACCTGGCAGAGTCAACCCCCAGAATGACTAGGAGGAGGTGCCATCCTGTGGTAGGGTGACCAGATAACAAGTGTGAAAAATCGGGACGGGGTAGGGGGTAATAGGCACCTATTCAAGACAAAGTGCCGAATATCGGGACTGTCCCTATAAAATCGGGACACCTAGTCACCCTATCCTGTAGTGAGTAGAGCACCCGGTGACAGAGAGACAGAACTTTCTACTGAAGCTGATTCCCGACTGTGATGAACTCTACCAAGAACTAAGCATCTTCACGACTTTCCCTTCCAAATCCAAGACCCTAGCCTTCTCAAATATAAACACGTAGCAACAGGTGCGCTTACTTAAAACAACAACAAGACATTCCATTGCACATGCTTCTTTCTATGGGGAAAGGATCTGAGAACAACCATGACATGTGTATTCACGTTGCCTAATGCACTACTGAAAGGGGCTCAGATACTACTGTGTTGAGCGTGGTATAAAAACCTATAAGGAATGAAATTGGTTTTGAGATGATTTGAGGCAGATAGCTTTGAGGCTTTGAGGCTGGAGGATCTGAGTTTTGGCTAAGAATTTTGTATGGTAGGGTGGTATGCTAAAACAATGCTAAAACAAACATTTAAAAATATGTATAAAGCATATGTTTTGTATAGAAGATTTAATGTATCGGAGCATATATTATTTATACTTGAAAGCAGCCACTTTCATATATTACAGTTCTTGCATGTAATATACTGTATATTAAAAAAGTTATGGGCTAGATCCTCAGCTGCAATAAATCAGCATAGCCCATTGAACTGAATGGAGCTACACTACTTTGCACCAGCTGAAGATCTGGCACATAAATTCTATGTACATAAAACATATGTTTTACATTGCAAGATTTCAGATGTGGACTGGATGTCAGGGAAGGGCAAAGTTCAAGTTGGTTCAGACCAATCCCCCCACTCCCAGTTGTTAGTTTGGAGTAATCTCTTCTGCAGAAATATTTAGTAGTGCTGAGATTTTAGGATGCTGCTCATCTACAGATCGCAAGGTTGTACAAATGAAAAATTTGGCAACCCTCTTTTCCTGTTTATGGCCTCAATTCAGCAAAGCACCTAAACTTATGATCAAAGTTAAGCACATACTTAAGAGCTTTGCTGATTCAGAGTCTGAACTGGAATGGAATTACTCAATGCTTAAAATTAAGCATGTGCTCAAGTGCTTTGAATTGAGGCCTGTAAGCAGTGGCAAAAGTCAGTTTCTAGGTACTGTAAAAATATGCAAAGTCTCATTTACATTCCTGATAGTAACTTTCTTTTAGTGTCCAAATCCTAAAATATAGAAGGCTATAAAGTATCTATGGTTAGGCAGACAATTTAGCAAACAGAGAGGGAACTGTACATCTAAATACTGCACTAGTGATTAGATATTGGATGACATGGTTACTAATGATTATTGACTTTTCTATTCTTCATCCACTCTAAGTACTCTAAGGATAACATAAAATGTCTCTGCTTTGTCTGAAAGTAATTGGAAAATCTAATTTATTTTATGATCTTTCAGAGAAGCTAAGACAATAAATTACAGTATATTTCTTTACATGGACTCCAGCAGGTTGCATGGTGACTCATAATGGTGGTAACTTTTTAAACTGATCAGTGCAAACAGAATATGGTAAAATCTGTTAAGTAATTTTCATTAAAGCAATCAGAACTGACATATAGCAGCCTTTGAAAATGAAGCATATAATTATAACCAGATTTGCAGGATACTGGTAAACTTTTTTTTTTTTTTTTTTTTTATTGGAAGAAGACTACTCATTTCATATATATTGGTCTCCCTGGATGCATCTACCTGCAACCCCAAGTCAGAGCAGCAAATAATATGCTGTCAAGCTGGAAGGACATGTCAAATGGTGTCCCACAGGCATCAGTTCTGGATCCGGTTCTGTTCAATATCTTCAGCAAAGATTTAGATAATGGCATATAAAGTGTGGATGATACCAAGCTGGTAGGGGTTGCAAGTGCTTTGGAGGATAGAATTAAAATTAAAAATGATCTGGACAAACCGAAGAAATGGTCTGAAGTAAAAATGATGGAATTCAATAAGGACAAATTCAAAGTACTCCACTTAGGAAGGAACAATCAGTTGCACACATACGAAATGGGAAATGACTGCCTAGGAAGGAGTACTTCAGAAAGGGATCTGGAGGTCATAGTGGATCACAATCTAAATATAAGTCAACAGTATAATATACTGTTGCAACCCCCCGCACTCCCCAAAACATCATTTTGGGATGTATTAGCAGGAGTGTTGTAAGCAAGACACGAGAAGTAATTCTTCCTCTCTACTCTGCACTGATTAGTCCTCAGCTGGAGTATTGTGTCCAGTTCTGGGTGCCATGTTTCAGGAAAGAGGTGAACAAATTGGAGAAAGTCCAGAAAAAAGCAACAAAAATGATTAAAGTTCTAAAAAACATGACCTATGAGGGAAGATTGAAAAAATTGGGTTTGTTTAGGCTGGAGAAGAGAAGACTGAGAGGGGACTTGATAACAGTTTTCAAGTACATAAAAGATTGTTACAAGGAGGAGTGAGTAAAATTGTTCTCTGTAACCTTTGAGGAGAGGACAAGAAGCAATGGGCTTAAATTGCAGCAAGGGTGGTTTAGGTTGGACATTAGGAAAAACTTCCTGACCGGTAATTAAATACTGGAATAAATTGCCTAGGAGGTTGTGGAATCTCCGTCATTGGAGATTTTTAAGAGTAGGTTAGACAAACATCTGTCAAGAATGATCAAGATAATACTTAGCCCTACCATGAATGCAGGAGACTGGACTAGATGACCTCTCGAGATCCCTTCCAGTTCTATGATTATGATTTTCTGAAGGATCCCAAAAGATTTTTACATGTTCCGTACTAAAGTTTCATAGGTCTGAATGATAGCTACTTCTGGGGTGGAATTTACCACAATACACATACAATTCCTACTTGTCTTTATTTAAAAGCACAATTTTTAATTTTGCAATGAGAGCTTCTTGGCTTTTTTGCCTTTAAACGTGACTTAGTTAACAAAGCATACGTGCTTATAACATTTATAAATAATGGCTGAATTTTTTTTTAAGATATGTGATGTTTCTCTTAACTTTTCCTTAATCTTCTGTGCTTTGGTCATTTTAAAACATGCAATCTTTACATGAAAAAGAAAATAGTATGTGGAGTACACACAAATGCTCCACCTGCATTGGGGAAATATAAATAAAATGCTCTTTGTGCAGTGGGTTGAAACATTATTTAACCTTTTAAAAAGGTGGCATTATCCAAACTATCATCCAACTGAGGGCCAAATAGTGACTCCCTTACTTGCACTGACTTCCATGAGACTACTTGAACAAGTAACTCCTCACCAATGTAAGGGGTTCACCATGTGGTCTGAATGAGTAAGAGAATTTATCTACTCTTCCTTCAATGGGACTTGCAGGATTTGGTTCCAGTTTGTGGTCACAGGGTCAAATATTCCATGTGTTTTGGGCTGGGACACATTTAAAATATGGCACATGATAATCTAAACCAGACTATTGCATTCAACAAACTAACTTGTAGTGTCTGAATGCATACCTATTCTTTCTTAAATAATAGATTAACTACTTTCTATTCCAGCCAGATGTCTCCTAAACTTATAGAGCTTGCAAAAATGTCGTCTGAGTTTATCCCCCTTCAATCGGTGTTGCTTTCTTTATCAAGCCTGTACTGTATACAATATGCTTGGATATTTTAAGTGTTTTAAGACATTTTAATGGATTAGTAGCTAACAAAGGTGTGCCTTGAATGGTTCTTGAACCCTTCTCATGGATACCTGCTAATGTTATGTTGGTTTAATGTTCAGGACCTGTACATTTTTTTTATTAGTAATGCCACAAGAAAAGGTAATTGTTATGGACCCAGTTCTTTCTCTCTAGTTGTATGACCCATCACCTGCCTTGTGCTGAGCATCACCTGAGAGTTTGGAAGTTTAGGATGCTCAGCATGTGACAGGAGATGTTTATTACCTTGTAGAATCAGATCCATAGGGCCAGAACCAAAGGCCACAGAAGTCAATGGGAATCTTTTCATTGACTTCAGTGGGCTATGGATCAGCCCCTATGAGTAGCTGTTTCTTATATTCTCTGAACTTTGCCACCATTCCATATAAAATAATGTGGTGAATCTTCCTTAAAAATTGTCCATTTAATTTGTGCTAAGGATGAATAAACTTTTTTGGATAAAATATGAACCATTCCACCACAACCTTGGCAACTTTGTCCAAAATGATGCTTTCCCATATATAAAAAGCACCTATTTAATTTTTGTAATCTAAATTCACATGTTTTAGCAATAGCTTTAGTAATTTGAGAAAGCTGCTGGAATCTATTGTGGAATGCAAAGAACTTTTCACAAACCCTCAGAATTCACATTATATAGTAAAAATCAGAGAGACACTCCAGGAAATAAATGAGTCATTTATTTAACTCTTGGCTGTCAACATAGAGTGTATAGAGGACAAATAATGGCAAATAATGATAAAAGGATTCTAATGTAATGAGTTGTTGTTGTTTTTTATAGACCTTTGGAAGATTATCAAGAAAAACCCTCTAAATTTTTATTGGCTGGAGGACTTGCGCTTGTCTCTTTGCGGGGGAAGGAGGTTTCTCTTGTCACATTCGCACTTCTGCAATTTGTGAGTGCTTTGTCCTGCTTTGGGATTTTAACTTTCCCATAATGGGGAATAAAGAAAGACCCTGTCCTTGAATATCTCCTTGCTATCAAGTCCCAAAATATAGAATGCTCAGATGCTATAATTACTTGAAAGGCCACTTATACCCTAGATTTTCTTTTTCCCTTCTCTGCCCCATTGAGAGTCATTTGTTATAACTGCCAAAGAAGCAAGGTTATTTGTATTTCTTGATGAGGAAAGGTACTCTCCCTTAAAATATAATTCATGACCACACATTCATGAAGTGCCCAGCACTAATAAGCCTACTGAAGATCATAGATGTTTATGAAAACACAACCTGTAGGGTAGGGTTACCATACGTCCGTTTTTTCCCGGACATATCCGGCTTTTTGGTACTCAAATCCCCATCCGGGATTGGTGGGTAAGGGGCGGGGCCGGGGCCCTGTGGAGTGTCCTCCTTTTTTAAGGTTTAAATATGGTAACCCTACTGTAGGGCCACTGTTTCAAGGGGAGTCTTGCAATGATATTTTCTACCTTGCATGCTGGACCCAAATGACAGACTATTCTCAGCATCTAACCTCCAACCATTACTACGATATATATGGAGAGACAGACTCATAATTCACATTTTGTTGCCCTAGCTGTAACAGAACTACTGTAAAATATTTTACACACTAAAAATAGTATCTCTGAACCTTATAAGAAGTTTAGGAAGAAATAAAATGTTTATTTCAATGCTTTCTTAGTTATGTCAAAATATAAATACTGTATTTAGACTTGAAGACCGCTACAATGCATTGCCAATAACACTGTGCTGCCCAATTCTCCTCTGACTCCAGTGCTAAAGAGGGTCTCTAAGACTCATCAGGGGAACCCTCCTAAGCCAGTATCTCCTGTTCCAGGTTTGCCTGTGGGGCAGGGAACATGGTCACTGAAGACAGAGTGATCTCAGATAAGATGACTAGGATTTATGAAGAAGCCCATTCAGTAGACACTGGTTTTAGGGTGGAATGTTTCAGCCAAAACCTAAAATATTTTGGCTGAAAACTGAAATATTTTTATTGTGAAATGTTGCCACAGTGCCTCATGGGGGTGATAGTTTGGGTTTATTGTACTCCCATTCCCTCTATAGGCTATGTTCCCTGGTTGGGCATGGTGTACCACAGTCTCCCCTCTTGGTGAGAGGAGGTGGTGTCACATGGGCATGGTTCATAATGGAATATGAAGTCCAACTGGGGAGTCCAGCTGTCATAGGGTGGCTGACCTCTGTTAATGAAGCAAGCCCAGTGCTCTTGTTCCAGAAAAGGTGCTCCCCATTTGGCCTATTTGATGTGTCACCCTCCTAAGATCAGATACAGACCCAGTGATCATGAGTCCTTGTGAGCATCAGTCAGAAACCAATAAAATAAAACAGACTGGAGGAAGTCTGTGAGGAAAATAGCATGAAGACTAAAAATTGTATGCAATCTTGCAACTTGTGATCATAATCCTTTGGAGGAAATCAGAACATAATTGCTTTTTTTGCTTTCCTTAGTGTATTCTGATATACAGATCTACTGCAAGAGAATGGCGGTAAACCCTTTCATAACAGGTCAGAATTTTTTTTTAAATTTGAGTATAGTCTGTCTATAAAGACAATAGCAGCTTTTAAAAATAAATTGTAAAATTAACTAAATACACAAGGCAAATTTCTAAATAGAAGTATAACATCCCTCAATGAGAAAAGAGTGGAAAATATATTAATATTTATGGAACTAATCATCCCCTGCTAACCTTTCCATGTCTGCAGATTAATCTTATGTGAAAAAAACATAGTTGGCTGAAAAGGCACAGAACCCACTTTAAAAACAAAACAAAACAAAACTATATCCCTTTCCAAGGAAAAAATCCAGACTAATATAATGTTTTACCAATCCTCTCACTCTTCGGTCTCCTCGCATGTTGCATTCTCTTTCTCTAGATTGTCTTTGTTGTGTAAGCTCTTTTGGACAGGGAGTGTCTATTATTGTGGGTTTGTTATAGCACCTAGTACAAGGAGGTCTTGATCCTGATTGGGTCCTCTAGGTGCTACTATGATACAAATAAGTAATAAGTACTCACAATACATTATCTTCTCATGGTGTAGGCTTAATAGCAGAGTTAGGGTGACCAGATGTCCCAATTTTGGGGGCTTTTTCTTATATAGGCACCTATTACCCCCCACCCCCGTCCCGATTTTTTTTATACTTGCTATATGGTCACCCTAAGCTGAGTGGATATGCAGCTTTAAATTGTGTGCAGCCTGCAGAAGTGAATTGAGCCAAATTATTGTTCCCCACCAAATATTTTACAATATGCTGCTATTCCCTCTCTCTCCTGTAAATCTATATTGAAGGATTATCCAGTTTCAGACTGCTGTGGGTCTCAAGTTTGACTGTTTATATGTTCTAAAGGTTGTTACAGTACATTGGATACATCTTTTGCATTGAAGTTTTCTTGTAGCAAAGTTTTTGTGGAATAACTTTAGAGCAAAATGAATGAATGAAGTCCTCATTCCTGGGTGGGGAGACTGGCAGTTGATCAAATAAATGTCTAATAGTGGCTCAACTGTCCAAATTGTGCTTCCAAAGCTGTGCCAATTGCTGCACAGGAAGGAAAAGCCAATGGTTGACCTTATAAGCCTTCAAAACTAAGACAAAAGCCCTGCTGTTTTCTTCTTCTAGTAGACAGATTATAGGAGAGGATACATTTCAACATGTTTACATTGGGTTATTCCCAGTTCATGAGGTTTGGGGTTCTTGTGTTCCAAGAGTTTTTGGTAAAACTGTAGCAAACTTCTTATTGTGGATGTATATTATGTGTATGGTAGAGACAAGCAGAACTTCTTAATTAGGTGTCATAGGCCCCATATTGCTAACGGCTAATATACATTCTCTAAGCATAGTGATAATGGTGGGTGTTTTTGAAGCTGGAAAACTGAGTTCTGTTTTCACCATTTCCATGAAATTCATTGCCATGATGTGCACCAGAGAGACAACTGTGAAGTTACCAGATAGACATGATTTGTTACAAAGTTTTACCGTATTGCAGCAGGGTTGGCTGATTCTATCACAGTGAGCTTCAGGCCCAGCCATCTGTTTGTTTCTTTTATGCTGCCTAAAACTGGTAGAATTGAAAGTACTTAGTCATTAAGTCATAACACTCACATGCAAGGGGGAATGTTCAAAGAAAGTTTGCCTGGGGCACCAAAAAAGCCTAATGGTATAAATGCCAGATTCAAGGTAAGCTCCATACCAATCAGACTAAAAGGATTAAAACATTGAACATGGTGGATTTATGAAGATGTTAGAATTTGTTTGTTTTTTTATTAGTCCCTTTGCAGACGTTTTCAATTAGATATAGAAATGAGCAGAAATGCCAAGTAGACCAGTTTCTTAGAAGTAGCCTATAAAACATTACTTTTTGTCACTCTCAGATATACATGAAGGGTGGGTTGTTCCATGCACAGGGAGCTGCATGAAAAACAGCATGAAGGAGGGAAGTGGGAGAAACAAATGACATAGTTTCTTTGATGCCCCTCAATGAAATGGAGGAGGAATGAGGGCATGCAAAAGAAAACAGGGGTGGAATGACGTGTAGGACCTTGAAAGCAAGACAAAAAGTTTGAGTTTGATATGAAATTTAAGTAAAGGAACTTGAAGTAGGGAGAAGGGAGATGGGCAGTGAGCAATGGGCAAGCTTACTGGTTTTTTTTGGGGGGGGTGGGTTTTTTTTTTTTTCCATGTTACAATTTTTGTTCTATATTTTAGTTTTCCTTAATGCAACCGATAATAAGGCTGGCTGTCAATTTCAGTTCAGGACTTTTCTGGTTTTGAAGGAGTTGACTTTGAACAGCCATCCTTCTGTTTTTCTTATTCTTTTAAAATGTCCAAATAACTTTGTATTTTTAACTTTGATGCCTACATTCCACCTACCCTAAAGGTATCCTATTTTTATTTTCACTTCTCTAGACCCAGACAAATGTCAGGTTTCCAAAGCCATGTCTGTAATAGACATTAAATCTCATCTTTTCAGAAAGGTGACCAGTTCATAAGAAGCTTAAGGCATGAGGATTCTTTGCTATTTCAGGTGCATACTTGCTGATTGTACTATTCTTTTATTCTCTCTGCCCATTCTGTTCCTGTGAATAGGCAGGATACATAAAGTTATACTGATCCTTCTGTCTGGACTAAAGCAGTCAGACAAAATGCAGGAACACGCACTCATAAATGCTTCCCAGGGTAATGCTGTGGCCTTTACTACAAGACTTAAATAGGGGCCAGGACATAGTTTTGGTTAACCAAGAGCAGACTGGAGACCAGAGGCTGTCTACACTGCAACTAGTGGTATGATTCAGCATATGTAGGCATATTCACACTGGCTTTAATCTAGCTAATGTGGCTACAAAAAATAGTAATGAAGATGTGGTGGCATGCATAGGCTTCAGTCTGGACTATACAAGCCTGCCTGGAAAACCCTTGAAATGTATTTGCATACCTAGGCCGTGCCTAGGTCATTATCTTCACTGCTATTTTTACTGTGCTAGCTAGATTAAATTAGCATGTATACCTACTTGAGCTGCAGCCATGCCTCTTATTGTAGTGTGGATTAACCCAAAGTCACAAGCAGTTCTCTGGTTTCCCTTGGCTCCTAGAGTAATTTGCACTACCCTATACCTGGCAGAGATTACTTCCTGCTTTGCAATGGCATAGACGTGTTGACCAGTGCATTTGGAGGGGGGAAGGGGTGTAGAGAATCAAGGGTCTGCTCTCTCCATCCCCACCCTAGGCAGTTGTCCCCACTTGGACTGCAACCCTGCAACATAGGTAGCTCATGAGGGGCTTATGCTCCTTTACACTGCTGTATAGGTATGCACCACTGGCCCCAATTGTACCTTTAGATTTCAAGTTCTTTGGGGCAGGTATTGTCTCTTACTATATGTTTGTACAGCAACCAATGCTATAAGACCTGATCCTGATAGGAGCCTCTGGTTACTCCCATGATATAAATATAAAATAGAGCTGGGCAAAGAAAGATCATTCTGTTTCACAGAGCACTTTGATATTTCAAAATCAAAATTCAAATTTTCATATTTGGAATGAAAACCCACAATTTTGAAATTCTCCATGAAAGGGAATGGAGCTTACCAGGCAGACTGCCACAGAGCCGAGGACCTGGAAGCCCTGGCTGTTGAGGAGCTGGGCAGGCAGCAAGCTGGCAGAAAACCAGGAGATCTCCATCAGAACCATCCCAGCAGGCAGGGTTCCATTAGAATAATACCTGGTGTCTGAAAGAACTTCCCCAAAATCAGTCTCCACAAAATATTCTGATTCTGATGAATCAGCAAATTCTGGTGAAAAAAATGTTTCTTCAGCATTTCTCCAGTCAGCTCTAATAATAACAACGAATATGCTTGCAAATTAAAGCGTGGCCTAACAGTACATTTTATGTGTCCCTTTAATTTTCTGTCTTAAAAATGTAAGTTACCAGTGAAACAGGAAATCAAAGCCCTCTGATCATCTGAACGGGTACCGTATAGGCAGCAGCAGCTGCATTACAAGCATCCCACAGCAATATGTAATAGTACGCTAGCTTAGTGCATGTGATCATGACTCCTATCCCGGTGGCTATACAGCCCTCTACTTCCCAGGGCTAAAGGAGGTCTCCCTTAACTCAGGTGTTAAGAGACTAGTGTGTTTGGTGCTGCATTTGATCTCCATTGACAATCAAAGCATGTATATGTACCCAGAGCACAACCTTGACCTACATAAACCACTGAGGTTAGAAGATAGTCTTTCTGCCTATTTAAGTTTTGCCCTCTCTGCTGACTCTGCCAATATGGGTGCCAATTATTGGATTTTTTGAATAGTGGTTTTGTGGGGTAGGCACTTGTCCAAATGGCACAAAACTAAGACCATCTCACTTCACAGACTGTATATTACTGAACAGACATCCGGTGATACTGGTAACTTGTAATAGTTACTTATGTGGGTTGGATTCTTTCCAGTGTCCTGGATGTAAATAGCTGTCTCAAAATGTTTTGGTAAACTTTGTGCTCATGGAAGCGAATGAATAGTAGCAGTGGTTAGAGCCAAATGTAGCATAAATGCGGTGAAATTGAGAGAGCTTTCCCAAACAATGAATAAGGAGATCTTAGAGATGACAGTAGTGTTGTAATAAGAGGGAGAATCTTTTTTCCTCCAAGAGTAGTTCAACAAAGAAGAAAAAGCAGGGAGATGGAAACCATCAATGTTGGTGTGTAAGTTCTGTAGTGACACTAAGATTTCCAAAAGCAGTAATATAGCACATGCACCCTTTACCCAGTTTTACGGAGCATTTATTTGGAGACTTAAAGACGTGGAAAATAAGCAACTTTACTTAAGGAATTTAGAATTCACCATAATTGTCTTTGTTCCAATAGCCCTTATGAATCCAAGGAAATTATATAAACCTAAAACAATCCTCTTAGCACCCAGGGAGATAAAATCCAGTGGTAAACACTCTTATCACACAACACATGACACATGAGTACCACAGGCTCGATAGCACAATTAGGCAAACTGCCCACCAGATGGTACAATCTCTTATTGTGGATAATCACCTGAAGTGATACAATATAAAAATAGAGCAGAAACCAGCCTGCAGTCTGTATATTATGTAAAATGTTTGGCTAAATACTTACAATTCACTTGCAGAAGCTTTCATTTTACAAATCAGCATTTAAGAGAATTCATGCTACTGAAGCACTAAAGTGGCAAATACCCAGCAGAATTTACTTTTTCACCACAATGCAACTGAGTTAGCAGTAATTATACAAAGTTTTCAGAGGGTCCAGGCTGAGAAACACAGCTTTATCTCTGAGGTATGGTTAATCATTATAATATGATTACAAGCATATAAAAATACTACTGGCATATGTTTGTTTCAATTCTTTGAGAGAGGCTCTTGCTCTCCACATCCTCTGACCATTCAGAGTCACAAAACAAAAGTGCCCCACTGCAGCAGACATACCAAAGATGATATTTTCTTCTTCTTTGCTCAGTTTCATCAGCTCTGATAATGAGGCAGAGGCAATTTAAATGTCCATGAATAGAAACAAGAGAGTTGTACACTGTGTTGCATGAATCTTCTGTTTGAGCTAATTAGTCAAGGACATTCAAACAGATAGCAAACAAATATTTTAACCATTCTTTGTTTGCAAAACAGAGTTGGCTTTGAATCTCCTGATCCCAAAAAAATATCGGACAAAAGTTTCAAAATTGTGATTGTTTGGCATTTTCAAAATGGAAACAAAAGCAGTTTTTTTGTTCTTGCATAGACGGATTTACTTATTCAGCAGATGAGACTAACATCAATTACTCAGAAGTGGAAAGTTCATCAGGACAGTCTCACCATGCAGTTGCCTCCAGGGTTGGACAATTCACTGCTTCAGCTTCCCTTTGTTACACAGGACTTATTTATAATTTATCATCTTTTCTTATACATCTGTATTCGGCCATGTCTCACTTACAAGCTTACAACGGCACTTATCCGGTTGTGCCACTGTAAGAGAACTCGTGTAGCCGCTCTATGCTGACGGGAGAGAGCTCTCCCATTGACGTAATAAAACCAGCTCAATGAGTGGCGGTAGCTGTGTCAGCAGGGGAGCGTCTCCTGCTGACATAGGGCTGTGCACATAAGTGTTGCTGGTATAAGCATTCATGTTGCTCAGGGATGTGTTGTTTTTTCCCCACACCCCTGAGGGACAAGTTTTGCTGACATAATTGCTAGTGTAGACATGTTCTTAGTCTCTCATTTCCATCTCAATTCTCCACCTCCATCAGTGCATATTTTGTGTTAGATCAGACCAGTTTCTTCAGGCTCTGTGGCCGCTTCAACTTTTATTTTCCTCACAAACATGATTTTTCTGCAATTTCTTACAGATGTGCAGTTCTACTTATGCTTATGCTGCTAAACTTTATCAGCACAGATTCTTAAAATTCACAGCAGCCTTGTATCAGGCCTAAACATGGCTTCCCTCCCAACAATGACTTCCAGTTTCAAAACTTGAGTAAATTTAGACTAAAAAAACAGATTTAAAAAAAAGTTTAAATTGAAATTAAATGTTTTGAAATTATTGAAACAAGTTGTCTCAAGATGGATAAGAAGTTTTCTGCCTAGCTCTATTTACATCCTATTATAAGGAGAAAGTTCACTGAGTAAGAAGTCATTTTAAAACACTCACATTAGAAATACACTTTGATGGGCTACTTAAGCCTTAAGAAAGAAGCTCTACTGTCATTCTTTCCTTGTTGTAGGAGGGAGGTGTCCTCCCTCTCTCCCCGCCCCAGATCTCTGCAGCTATGGGGTTGGGTGCTGGGGGGTGGTGGATTTTCCCCCAAGTGTGAAACCTACCCTTATTTCTTCTCTTGTTTTATTCTCCTTCTCTGACAACATTCAAGTGCAACTGTGAAAGCTGAACTGCACTGTAATATGGTACAATACCATTTATATAATAAAATCCTGGCTTGTTTTCCATCAATTTCCTGCTGGACTGATTGTGACATCCTATATACCCTAGTCAAAATTTTATGCTCTATAGATGTCAAATGTGGATTTTTTTTTTAATGGTGACCAACTGACATGGAAACAGGAAAAATGCTGTCTTACCAGCAAGATTGTTTCAGTACTTTGTGCAACTCGCTGAGGGTGTTGCCTTAAGAAAGCCATATACTGCAGCAAGTGATATTCAGTAAGCACAATTTGTCTGCCAATTCTTCCATCTCCTTCCCAAGGAAAATGATTGAATATGATTTTCTCAATGTTTCTCTGAGCAAAAATCAGTGGACCAGATTCTCAATAGGCAAAAATCTGTAGAAATTCTCTCTAATAGTGTGGAAATCAATATGCAGAAATGTGACTTGGTATCCAAGATAAACGTAACTGGTGTAAGATACATTGTTTAAAGTTTGTCTTATGATCTCCTGCACTTAGAACCTGATTCTGACACCTTGCTCACATTGAGTAGTATCTTGCTCTGAGAAATCATCCCATTCAAATCAGTGAGACCTCTCATGGAGTAAATTACTGCTCAGAACATATGTGGGAAGCAAAATCTGGCAGTAAGTATTTTCTGCAGTATCTGAGTCCTGCATAGCCATCAGTCCAAACTTAGAATTCAATAACAGAAGGCCTTTTAACTCATGTTTTTTCATTCAACATATAATTTTTTTTTTACCTCCTATATATGTTTTTTCCCCAGGGAATTACCATACCTCCATAATGGACAGGCTACAGTTTCTCATGTTGTCCCTGGCACAAAGGCTTATAAGATACAGATTTAATCGTAGTCAATGTCCTGATAACACATTATAATACATTCAGTTTAATTTTGACCTGATCAATGCTCACCCTAACTAAATCGATGACTGCTTTGAATTTTCTTTAAGAACTCTTAACTGGTGGCACTTATGTTGATGAAACACTTATAAATAAATGCTAACATCAGTGAATTTATATTACATGCATTATTTGGTACCAACAGCTGGTCTAATTATTATTCAGATAAAGGTGTAATAATTATAGATTGCGGTGTTGATGCCCACTTTCAGTTTTCTCCTACTTTCCAAATGTCTTAACTGAAACATAACATACTGCACAAAGTCTCAGTCCCAGGAAGAATTTGCAAAATGTCAGAAGAACCAGAAGAGCCATATGTTTGTTTAAAGAATGGATGCTTAATGGAACACAGAAGCACTACCCAACATTTTCAATGTAAAGAAGGCTCGGGTGTCCAATTGAAATCACAGGAGAAAACTTAGTTGAGTACAGTATAATTACCCAAGCTAGAGTATGACCAGAATATTAGGAGAAATAACACTTCTACTCTTTCCAAAAGGGCCAAGGAACTTTTAATGACCAGAAGTGATCTGAACCTTACAGTCTGGAGAACTCATCTAAAAGATGACTTATCCAGAACCATGGGCAAGGTGGTTGAGGCACCATTGCACTTTAAACAACAGTGTCAGAAAGTGGAAATAATATAAAGCCAAATCATGGCTTTGCTACAAGACCCAAACCAGGGGCAGCATGGTGGTGTGCTGCCCCTGGAGAAGCCTGTGAATGAGACTGTAACTGAGTCACAGTTTCCACCCATTGCTCCAAGGAGGGAGCAAATTGCACCAGGTCTATACCCAGCGTGGTGCTGGTGTGCCAGCACAGGTACATTGGTTAATGCATTGAGGGGGGCAGAGGGCTTGGCTCTGCTGAGTCCCCACCCCTGATGCCCAGCTGCATGATGGATGAATATAGGGACTCTGCAGAGCCTGCTTCCCCTCCCACATTGTTGTATGTGATGTGGGTAGCCATTCCTCTGGGTGCGCCTGTGAAGCCAGTTTCCTTTACAGCACTTCCTTTGGCCTCCCAACTCCTTAGGCCCACTTATGTTCCCCCATGCAAGACACAATATGTTGAGGGAGGAGGGCACAAGGAGCCTTTTATCCTCTTTGCACCCCTGCATAGGGGCCAGCTGCTCCATACTAATGTCTCCAATGGAGAAGAGGAAGGGCAGTGTGAAGGAGGAACCATTGCCATGCCCTCCCCCACTGCACCAACCAGGAAATGGAAGCACCTTGTCAGAGGGGGCTGGATGGCCCCTGAGAGGGTCAGGCACCCAGCCTATCTGTGACAGGGTCTGCTAAGGAGAATGAGACAACTATCCACTTGTGGATAGTTAATTGCCTAAATAGTTGGGCTGCTGTTAGTTAAGTAAGGAGCACCTGGGCCTAAAAAAGGCTTATGAGAGCTCAGTCAGGGTTTATGCATATGAATTATGATACAATCAGATCCCGGTAGTCACAAATTGGGCATCCAAAAACTGTAAACCTTTGGCAATAATGTCTCTGTGCCTCATTTTCCCAGCTGTAAAATGGGAATAATAACCGCTCATCTTGGAAAAATGAGCCAGCTATGGCTAGTAGCCTTTAACAGTCCCTGCAAATATGTGATGTCACATCTTTGTGGTTATATCACCATATCCATGAAATGTCACACACTCTCAGGTATGCAGGTGCTGGAACTACCCCTGAGACAAAGGCAAACTCAGGCCTGGTAGAAACCCAGTGGTGTAAGCCCACTGGAATCGGTGGACATTAAAATTGTATGTCTAGTAGAATACCAGGGATGAATGTGGCCTAGCATGTTCAATTACTGGGAAAGGAGAATTTCCCTAATTTGATTTCAAACAATTTATCTGACACTGATGGCATTTGCAGGAAGTCGTGTGACTATCCTCAGCTGGAATGAGACATGTCAAGATACAAAGGCTGTAGAGTGGAGTAGTGAGATAGGGAAATTGGTGCTCCCTCTCTGAGAGAAAACTTTCATTTAACTTAGGAGCTTTCTTGTTTATAGTATCATGTTGCTGTACCATGAGTAGTACTGTAGACAGAATCCCAGTACAAAAGTACAGTGCAGTAACTACAGTGCAGCTCAGTACTTTGCAGCAACTATTAGTCAGCTCCATACCTGTTTAAGCTAGCTGGAGTCTTTGCATATATCTCAGAGGGAGCTGGATCAGGCCCAGGGCTGGCTCCAGGGTTTTGGCAGCCCCAAGCAGCCAAAAAAAAAAAAAAAAAAAAAAAGCCGCGATCGCGATCTGCGGCGGCAATTCGGCGGAAGATCCTTCTCTCCGAGCGGGAGTGAGGGACCGTCCACCAAATTGCTGCCGAATCGCTGGACCTGCCGCCTCTCTCCGGAGTGGCCACCCCAAGCACCTGCTTGACAAGCTGGTGTGTAGGAATGTGTTGCTCCCTAATCACAAGCCTTGAAGAACGGCAAACTGTTCCCTTGGCAATGAGGCAGGAGTGACCTTGTTCTAGCGCCTATGTTTGGGAAACTTATTTGGCTGATTTGATTGTTTCCTCGCAGCTGGTGTTCACGCGCTCAAGAGATGGGTTCGTTATCTTATGTGCATGTATACTGCCTGGCTTTTCTATGCGCAGGAATGTAACCACTAAGAAGTGTTGTAAACAAAGCAAGGAGAGAAATAAAAACCCCAGGAAAAGTTTTCCTGGGAGGCTTTTTGCAAGAGGCTTGTAAAGCTCTCTGGCTACCAACAAACCTGGCGTTCTGTTTCCTGCGTCGTCACCACACTGGTGCCTGGAGCCGGCCCTGATCAGGCCCCATGCCTGTAAATGTGTGTCATGCACTCAACGGTATACATTATATATGCGCCTTTGGACCTTAGCACCTGTTTTACTGAGAGGGACTGCTGGCCAGACTTTGTTCTTTATTCTTTTATAAAGGTGTTATGGAATCTTTAGATTCCACCAGGATAGCCACCAGAGATGGGCAGAATGGATTTTGCTTTAACAACTCATTTCATCTCAAGGCCTCGCATGAGTAGGCAAGCAAACTCTGATGAGATTGCTCCTTTTTTAAAATGCATTTTATAATGCGTCTTAAAAAAATGAATTTACATAAGGTGGCTAGCCTGTGCTGGTGCTCACTGCTGCTCACGCTACAGTACTATTGTTAGCATGCTAGCTTGATGAGACCTAACACCAGTAAGTTTATTCAAGCTGGGAATCCCACTGCTAGCTCCACATGAAGACATAGCCAGCATATTAATGGGGGAGTGCATGACCATTAATCTCAAACACAAAAGGTGAGTTAAAGATTCTGGTTTATTAATGAAGGAAATATAAACATGCTGGGCTGCAATCTTTTCTACACCTCAAGTTTTACAATAAAAAAGTCACCTCTGATGCAACACTCTTTAAAAATAAAACTGAAATGTTTATATATCTGTCTAGGTATCTATATCATGCTTGTTACCATCATATCTGAGTGTGTCTCCTTGAGCTTTCTGTTTTCATTAACATAAATATTACTTCTCTGACTGTTGTAGGTTGTGTCCTTGACCTTTAAATCTGCTATTTTGTCTATTTTAAAAGAACCTTTTGCTGTGTTAACTGAGCCTCTCCAAACTCCTCTCTAGAAGTATTTATATCCAAGATCTGTGAACAAGTTGCACTTCTTGATCTCAGCTTTGAATAATACTTGTCTTCTTAAATATGCATCCAAGTTTAAATCACTTTGCAATTACATCATTATATATTGTTGATGGCACTTTAAGATGTTCTGAAGTGATATTTCCACATTATTTTCTGAAGTTCCTTCTGCATTTAATGCTACTGATTTCACTGGAATAATTTGCTTATTCATTAGGCTTCACCTACTGCATTTATTCATATTATAATGTTTCTACAGCAGATCAGTTGCCCTTTAACAAATCCTATTATTGTTAGTTAACTGTTGCTTTATCTTTCAAAGACTGCAAATAAATTCTTGACCTTGTAGTGTTCTGTGTCTGCACAATTGCATTAGCAGATATTATATCCCCTTAAGGTCTTAGATACCATTAGCATGCAGACAATACACTCTTAGTGTTTTTTAAATGTTTCTTTGGCAGGCAGACACTCTCTTAGAGTCAATGTGGGATTAAGCAAAGTGTTCAAGAATGGATGATAGCTTGACCTTAATGCAAATTAGTGGGTTGGCATTGTATCAGCCTTGAAAAATTGTTTGGAGTCCCCTTTTCTTAGAGGGTTATAACCAATACAAACAGGGTCCTCTAAACCTTAGGGATATATTTGATTCTGCTCTATCTTTAAACTATTACTCCAGGCAAATGAGTACAGTAACACTTCTTTCCATTTTGGTAATTTATCTGAAAATCATCTTGGAATAAAACAACAAGGAGTTTTTAAATACTTTAAAGACTAACGGATTTATTTGGGCATAAGCTTTCATGGGTTAAAAAACACTTCTTCAGATACATGGAGTGAAAATTACAGATACAGGCATAAATATCTTGGATTAAGACACTGTAATAACTTGATCGATCTGCAAAATTCATTAATGCCGTTGTCATCACACTTTAGCTGACACCCTCAGCTCTGTTAACTTACTATTTGTTCCTTTGTTTTCTCTGCAGTTCTGATATTGTGGATTGTTCTAATCTGTTGAAGCTCTCTGTTTGGCAAGTAAATCATCCTCTTCCTGTGTCTAGGTAGTTATTTTAGAAAGTCTTTTTACCATAACTGGGAAATTGATATTTATTTCTTGGTAGCATGACTCTGATTCTCTGCTATCTTGTACCTTGTCTCTTCTTTTCCACCTGTGAAAAGTAAGTTCAAAGTGTGTGTAAAATCTTGCCATTTTGATTTCATAGGATTTGACTGCCATATTGTACGCACTTTGCTGAGGTGACTGCACAAAATGCCAGACACAGAAGAATCTGGATCCATATATTTCTTTGTTTTATATGGAAAAATATGTAGGAGCAGGATTTTATAATTGTACTATGAGAATTAATGTATGATTTAATTTCATCCTGCCAGCCACCCTTTTTGAATAGCAGAAAGGAATGACAGACCAGAACAATCCTTATGACTGATTATGGTCACCCTTTTGTTTTAGGATAAGTTATAATGTATACTATGGTTTCCTAAATGTATTACAAATTAGGAACTCTAGTTAAATATACATTTCTTTGTTTTAAGGTTTAGTACATAAGAGACAGGATCTTGTATTGTATCTATGTTAAGGAAATTAGAGGAATGTTGAGGACCTGAAGCCCCAATGTGAATTGTTTTAGTTATAAGATTTAGCAAGGCTTGATTTACAATGCATTCTGCTGAATATACAATACTGCTGTCTGTATACCTTTGAAGGTTTCTGTAAGAGATTGTTTGTGTGAATGAGGAATGCATGCATCAGGAAAAGATAAGGTGTGAAAGCCATCACAAATGTCCAGATGGTCAAGAAAAAGTAAGAGACTTGGAAAGACCAGGAGACAATCAGAAAACATAATTGTATCAAATGCTAAACATGTTAGCAGCATTGATGACCTCAGAGGTGAGGCAGGCACCCCCGAAGGCAAGACAACAAATAGGAGATAACGATGGGAAGCCGGACAATAACCATCAAATGATAACAGCAGAAAACCCCAAGATTAAAACTACATAAGGACTAATGATTACAGGATGACATTGCAAAATGCATGGACTCAAGTGGGGATTTAAAACTATAAAGCTGGGGTGTTTTGCCATGGAACTCTGGGTTCAGTCTTGCAAAGCCTCGGAGCATCGGATCACGACTGACAGAGCCCAGCTCCTCACTCGTGCTCAATCTAACTGGCCATTAGATTGACTCAAGTTACAACAGACTGATAACTATAAACATCAACTGGCAGGTGTGTGTGTGTGTGTGTGTGTGTGACTGAAAAGCACATGCTAACTGTTGTATTTTCAATAAATGCGGCGTATTTGCCTTCTCCTCTATAAAAGATCCCATGTGCTTTGTATAGCATAACAAATACACTCCAGTTTCACTGTTGCTTGTTATTCAGGCCTTGTCTACATGAGAAAATTGTATCCATTAACTAAATCAGTTTAGAAACTGATATTAAATCTGTGCAATACTCTTATATAGACACTTCTGTTGCAATTTAAGTTTCTCATATGAATTTGGTTTAAATTGATTCTTTACCAACTTTAGCCAAGTCAGTCGGCAGTGCTGGAATAATTTTTATAGTCAGAGTGCTGAAGGTAGAAACCATGTATTTGGGTTGTTATTACTACTTCAAACCAGGGAGTGCAGCAACACCCCTAGTTTCAGCATCTATGAAGTCCATATAAGACACTCTTTCTGAAACTGAAATAAGATTGTCCACACAATGGGGTTGTGACAATTTAACCAAATCCATTTATAAACCAATTTAATTAAATTAGTACAATTGCCTCATAGACAAGGCCTCAGACAGCTTCTTCTCAAATCTCAGTTTAGCTGTAAAAGAGGTGCTATTGTGGCTGTGAAAAAGTCTGTAGTTTTACACATTTTCGTTAGCTTTGACCTACTTAGCTTTCTGTTCACCGAATTACACTTTTGAGTTTGGATTCAATTGAACTCAAAGCAAAATGTAAATTTTGCCCAGTTTCACACCGAAGCCATGCAATTTCTGCATGGTCCAGGTTCACACAAATTGTGTGAGTAGTCCAATTAATGTGGGTTGAATTCCCAGTTTGTGATGAAACTCTAAACCAAGCAAGTTTTATGTGTCTTTGAGTTCCCTGTGATTATTCTTCACAGAACTCATACTGGCATGTTTCCAGTACTCTTAAAAATGAACTCATCATTCTGTTCATTGTCTTTACTGTATATGTTTCTGTTGCAAATTGTGATCAGAGGATGCATCTGATCAGAAGCCAACTTGAGAGAGAGCTATTGGCAGGATGTTTTCTGTGGGGGGACCTGTTCTCAGTAATTCACATCCCCTTTCTTCATCAGCCAAAGCCTGTATTTAACTTTCTGGACATGCTTCAAAGCTCACCTTTGTTCATGGGCTTTTGGGCTACAGGGACTAAACCTTTCACTGGAGTTCTATGCCCTGGTTTTGAATGAGTGGAGTTTTGGCATCTGGTGGTTTACTGTTATAACTGAAGCAGTGGACTGACTTTTTAATTTTAGAAAAGTTCTTATTGCATCTGGCTAAAAAATAATTTGAATTTTTAATACTTTGGCAAGAAAGAGCTAATGTGTTTTGCAAACATTTTTACAAAAAAAAATTTTGACCAGCTTTACTGCAGGTTGAAAATATTGGAACTTAAAACGCTTTTTGATTGGCAGGAAAAAGACATTTTCACACAAATGGCTTCCTTTTTTGACTAGTTATTTCATGTTTTAAATTATATGTCATGTCTACAGCCCAGGACAAGTGCTGGATAAATAAAAAATAATTATGCATTTTTGCTGTTATAAGGTAAAACAGTAACAGACTAAGTCAGCAAATGTAGCTATTTCTATTAGTCAAAAAACATGTTCTTATGTGGGAGAAATGTGGATCCATAGGCAAACACTCTGAGAAATGGTTCTATTACAGAAGCATTAACTAAATGACCTTTATGTTTTCACATGCATTGAAATCCATGCCAAAATGGAAATAATGTGCTTGTCTCTCTGATAATTTATTATTTGCTTTTACAGCTATAGTAGTGCTGAGTTCCATCATGTGTCCTTATTTTGGGAATTTATAACACTATTTTTATATTTTGAGAACAAGCAATCATTGCCATCGAGCTCAAGTTACAGATATATCTCAACCCTGAGCAATAAATGTTTTCTAGATGCCATCTCTGTTGGATTATTCAGATACTTATCTCGTTAACAGCACATTTACTATGTTTGTACCAAACTGGTACAATGTTGGCTTCTAGGTACTACTACAACATAACATTATTATTAATTAGGACTATTTAAACATTTTTCTCTTGTAAAGCTATTTAAAATCAACTGAACAATTATAAAAAAAAGTGATTAAAATAAGCATGATATTCATTTGTTTAAAACAAATGAACAAGGGCCTGGTTGACAGTAGCTATTGAAAAAAATTACTCTGATTACACAAGTAGCCATATAATTAGAGTACACACAACCATTTCTCCAGTAACAATAGAAACCAGAAATTAGGTTATATAGCATACTGCATTACATGAACATGGGTGAGCGATCTGTTCCTACTGAAGTCGACTGATCTAGGAGGCTACAGTAATTGGTGAGAAACATTTCTAAATGTCTGTCTAACCACGCTCAAGTTGAAGATTCATCTTTTTCATATTACTCAGGTTACCCAGACATAAATACAGAATTTATTGATCACATAAGGTGAACTGTTGTATGCATTATATGCCAGGTAGAGGAAAAACAGGGCTGGTTTTGGTTTTGGTTCTGGTTCAGATTCAAGTCCCATCTTTCTCAAAACCCCAAAGGTCAGGAAAGGTGAGGGGATGCCATTTGGATAAATCATTCAATGCATGGAATCCAAATCCCTTTATTTATTTATTTATTTTTGCGCTATCAGAATTTGATTAATTGAAATGGATATGACATTTAAATAAAGTTCACAAAACAAGTATTTGTTAGTGTTGTAAAATTGCTAATCATTTTAGTTGTCTTTATTTCTGGTTCCTGTTGAATTGGGCACTGAAGATAAGGTAATAACATGTATTTGTTATGGACAAAATCCTTACTCAGGAAAAGCTCCTATCATAGCTTTCATTAATGGGAATTATTACTGAGCAATGTAGGAATCAGCGCATAGTATTTTGTGATCTCCTGTGTTGAGAGGCACTAGTATTGTCTAATTGTTTCTTTGTGCTCCCCTGTCTGTTTATCCACTTGTTTCTTGTCTTGAGCCTGGTCTACACTATGACTTTAATTCGGATTTAGCAGCGTTAAATCGAATTAACCCTGCACCTGTCCACACAACAAAGCCATTTATTTCACAATAAAGGGCTCTTAAAATCGATTTCTGTACTCCACCCCGATGAGCGGAGTAGAGCCAAAATCGATATTGTCATTTCGAATTAGGGTTAGTGTGGCCACAATTTGATGGTATTGGCCTCCGGGAGCTATCCCACAGTGCACCATTGTGACCGCTCTTGACAGCAATCTGAACTCTGATGCACTGGCCAGGTAGACAGGAAAAGCCCTGCGAACATTTGAATTTTATTTCCTGTTTGCCCAGCATGGAGAGCACAGGTGACCACAGATAGCTCATCAGCACAGGTAACCATGCAGGCCAATAATTGCAAAAGAGCACCAGCATGGACCGTACGGGAGGTACTGGATCTGATCGCTATATGGGGAGAGGATTCAGTGCTAGCAGAACTTCGTTCGAAAAGACGAAATGCCAAAACTTTTGAAAAAATCTCCAAGGGCATGATGGAGAGAGGCCACAATAGGGACTCAGATCAGTGCCATGTGAAAGTTAAGGAGCTCAGACAAGTCTATCAAAAAACAAAGGAGGCAAAAGGTCACAGCCGCGGACATGCCGCTTCTACGCTGAGCTGCATGTAGTTCTAGGGGGGCCGCCACCACTACCCCCCCTTTGACCGTGGATTCCGAGGCAGGGATAATCTCATCAGCTACACCTGAGGATTCTGCAGATGGGGAAGAGGAGGAGGAGGAGGACGAGCTTGCAGAGAACACTCAGCACTTCGTTCTCCCCAACAGCCAGGATCTTTTTCTCAGCCTGACTGAAGTACCCTCCCAAGCCAGTATCCAAGACCATGACCCCATGGAAGGGACCTCAGGTGAGTTTACCTTTTAAAATATAAAACTTGTTTTAAAAGCAAGCATTTTTTAATGATTACTTTGCCCTGAGGACTTGGGATGCATTTGCGGCCAGTACAGCTACTGGAAAAGTCTGTTAACGTGTCTGGGGATGGAGCGGAAATCCTTCAGGGACATCTCCATTCAGCTCTCCTGGAGGTACTCCAAAAGCCTTGCCACAAGGTTTCTGGGCAGTGCAGCCTTATTCCGTCCTCCATGGTAGGACACTTGACTGCGCCATGCTTGCAGCAAGTAATCTGGTATCATTGCATGACAAAGCCTGGCAGCGTATGGTCCCAGTGTTTGCTAGCATTCAAGCAACATCCGTTCTTTATCTCGCTGTGTAATCCTCAGGAGAGTGATATCGCTCATGGTAACCTGGTTGAAATACGGGAATTTAATTAAGGGGATGGAGGTGGCCTTTCCTACTGGGCTGTTTGCCTGTGGCTGAAAAGAAATCCTTCCCTGCAGTTAGCCAAGCGTGGGGCGGGGGGAGAGGGAGAACTGGCCCAGAGCTTTTCACGTTTGGCTAGCAGGGATCTTCCCTGATACCAGCCATGCGGTGGGGGGAGGGGTAAAGCGATCGTCCCAGAGAATTCATGGCAGGGTGGGGGGTGTTAGTTTGGTTCCTGCAGGGATCTTCCCTGATACCAGCCACGCGGTGGGGGGAGGGATAAAGCGATCATCCAGAGAATTGGATGGGGGGTTAGTTTGTTTTCTGCTGCTGAAAGTTAACAGGAAAACCGCAGCATTCAACGGGCTTTGCTTGGTATGTGGGAAAGGAGGGCGCAGAAGCCAAAAGACAATGGCTTACTATGGCCGCATGCAAGCCGAATTCTTTTGCCCGGACCTGCGTCTGTGATCTCTAGCAGCAAAGCCACAGGCACTCAATATTAAGAGGCAAAATGCGACCTTGCACAGAAATCGCATGTGCTATGTAATGTGAATAGTGTTGGTCACCTTGAAAGAATATAAGCATTGTTCTGCAAAATGTATCTTTTTAAAAAATTCTCTCCTTTTTTCCCTCCCTCCAGCAGCTGCAAATTCTTCAAGCCTCCCTCCTCCATCCCAAAGGCTATCTCAGATAAGGCATCGGAAAAAGAAGACGTGAGACGAGATGTTCGCAGAGATCATGGAATCCACCCTCAGTGAAAGAGCTCATCTGAATGAGTGGAAGGACATGGTTTCAAAGTATAGGAAAGAAGCCAGTGAATGTGAGGCCAGGAGGGACCAACGTGAGGCCAGGAGGGACCAATGTGAGGCCAGGAGGGACCAACTTGGGGAGAGGAGAGACACTCGAGATGAGAGGTGGCGGCAGGAAGATCAGAGGAGGCAGGATGCAACGCTGGGGCTGCTGCGTGAGCAAACAGACATGCTCCAGCGTCTGGTGGAGCTTCAGGAACGGCAGCAGGATAACAGAGTACCGCTACAGCCCCTGTTTAACCCCCTCTCCCCTCACCATGTTCCATAGCCTCCTCACCCAGATGTGTAAGAACGTGGGGGGGCGGGGCGGGAGGCTCCGTACACTCTCCCATTCCACCCCAGTGGACAGCCCAAGCAAAAGGCTGTCATTTTTTTAACCTTTTTTAAGTGGCCTTTTCCTTCCCACTAATCCTCCTCCCAAACCCCACCTGGGTTCTCTCCCTCTTTTTATAATCAATTAATAAAGAATAAATTATTTTTAAATGATAGTGACTTTATTTCCTTTGAAAGCAAGCTTGGGGAAGGGGGAGGGTGGGTTCCTTACAGAGAATGAGTCAATAAAGGGGGCGGGTTTTCATGAAGGAGAAACAAACAGAAATTTCACACTGTCGCCTGGCCAGTCATGAAACTGGTTTTCAAAGCTTCTCTGATGCACAGAGCTTCCTGGTGTGCTCTTCTAATCGCCCTGGTGTCTGGCTGCGCGTAATCAGCAGCCAGGTGATTTGCCTCAGCCTCCCACCCCGCTATAAAGGTCTCCCCCTTACTTTCACAGAGATTGTGGAGCACACAGCAAGCAGAAATAACAATGGGGATATTGGTTTAGCTGAGGTCTGAGCAAGTCAGTAACTATCACCAGCGACCTTTTAAATGGCCAAATGCACATTCTACCACCATTCTGCACTTGCTCAGCCTGTAGTTGAACAACTCCTGACTCCTGTCCAGGCTGTCTGTGTATGGCTTCATGAGCCATGGCATTAAGGGGTAGGCTGGGTCCCTAAGAATAACTATTGGCATTTCAACATCCCCAACGGTTATTTTCTGGTCCAGGAAGTAAGTCCCTTGCTGCAGCCGTTTAAACAGAGTAGTGTTCCTGAAGATGCGAGCATCATGAACCCTTCCTAGCCAGCCCACGTTGATGTTGGTGAAACGTCCCTTGTGATCTACAAGAGCTTGCAGCACCATTGAAAAGTACCCCTTGCGGTTTATGTACTGGGTACCTGGTGCTCCGGTACCAAGATAGTGATATGGGTTCCATCTATCGCCCCACCACAGTTAGGGAATCCCATTGCAGCAAAGCCATCCACTATGACCTGCACATTTCCCAGAGTCACTACCTTTTGTAGCAGCACCTCAGTGATTGTTTTGGCTACTTGCATGACAGCAGCCCCCAGAGTAGATTTGCCCACTCCAAATTGATTCCCTAGCTGTCTGGCGTTGCAAGCTTCCACAGGGCTATCGCCACTCGCTTCTCAACTGTGAGGGCTGCTCTCATCTTGGTATTCTGGCATTTCAGGGCAGGGAACAGCAAGTCACAAAGTTCCATGAAAGTGCCCTTATGCATGCGAAAGTTTCGCAGCCACTGGGAATCGTCCCACACCTGCAACACTATGCGGTCCCATCAGTCTGTGCTTGTTTCCTGGGCCCAGAATCGGTGTTCCACGGATAGAACCTGCCCCATTAACAACATGATCTCCAAAGCACCGGGGCCCGCGGTTTGAGAGAATTCTGTGTCCATGTCCATGTCCATGTCCTCATCACGCTTGTCGCTGTGCTGCCGTCACCTCGTTTTTCTGGTCCTGGCTCAGCATAAACTGCACGAGAATGCACCAGGTGTTTACAATGTTCATGACTGCTGTCTTGAGCTGAGCGGGCTCCATGCTTGCCGTGGTATGGAGTCTGCAGTGTTCACCCAGGAAAAAAGGTGCGAAATGGTTATCTGCCATTGCTTTCATGGAGGGAGAGGTGAGGCTGTACCCAGAACCACCTGCGACAATGTTTTTTGCCCCATCAGGCACTGGGATCTCAACCCAGAATTCCAATGGGCAGGAGTGACTGCGGGAACTATGGGATAGCTACCCACAGTGCAACGCTCCAGAAATCGACACTAGCCCCGGTACATGGACGCACACCGCCGAATTAATGTGCTTAGTGTGGCCGCATACATTCGACTTTATACAATCTGTTTCCAAAATTCGAATTATATAAATTCGGATTAATCCCGTAGTGTAGACATACCCTTATACTTAGATTATAAGCTCCTAAACGCGGGGGCTATCTCTTTGTGTGTTTGTAGAGCACCTAGCACAATGGAGTCTTGGTCTGTGACTGGAGCTTGTTTGACCCATCACTATGTCATCTCTGTGTGAAATGAAACAACTCTTAAATAGTACCTAGCAACCCTGTTTAACAGTTGGAAACAAGCAATGGAGAATACTTTCTCCAGCTGTGATTGAGACATGTCTGTGTGGCTGACTGAAAGAAAGTTGTCATTGTTTGTTAACTTGCCATTAAGCTTATCTTTCCATTGATCGTAATTGAAACTACATTTCAAAATGTGTGCCAGCTGTCCAAATGCATTTGTGGTCATTAAACTTCATGCAGCATGCTAGTCTCATTAAAGACAATGCAGATGCCTACCCTGATTCTTATCAGACCACTTCCATCAGTGGTGGTGTCCGGTGTTCATTTTTTGCCTGCCAACACAACCTCAAAATTCCATCCTATGGGAACAGGGAATTCTATCAACTCTTAAATGTGTGTACTCTGCTAAACTGTTTACTAATGTCCTTGACGAGGAAAATGAGCAGCTGACTTTGATGGATTCAATTAAGAAGCTATTATAAAAGATGCCTCTTACTTATTGGCTGAATTGTGATCTAAGGTTTGGCAGGAAACAATAGCCAGATTTTCTGGAAAAATCAGAGGTCCTACATAAATCCAAACCTGAGCCAGATACAGTATCCCAGGAAACTGAGGCAACAAATGAGCTGCATGCAACTTCTGAGCAGACAGATTTGGAACCTGAGGCCAGCCGGGAATGGATGAATTGTGACGCTCAGAATGAGGGTTGTGGTGAGCTGTTGGACAAAGATATTAACATTGCCCAGAAAAAGATGACGCTCATGGACACAGTTGAAGAGGACAATGAGGAGTCAAAGGTAGAAGCGCCTTTGGATCAGGCACCTGCTACCTCTGAAGGAGATGCTGCATTTAGCCAGTGTTTACTCTGGATGGAGAGTCAACATAGTGATTACCTGCACATCTTGCTCCTCTGGAAGTTACACATAGTGGCAGTAGAAAAATTACATTGCACTAAAAAGCAGGCTGCTATAACAGAGCTCTTTGCTGTATTGTAGCTGATTACTGGGACTGCCTATGATTCTGTATTCAGTGTGCTTTGTGTGAGCTAGCATTCCCTGGCAACCTGATTATTTTGTCATCTACTTTTCAATAAATGTGCATTTCTTAATGTATTTTATTAAAGTGGTAATCTGACAATTTACTCCCCTACCCCCTGCTGCTTATTCAATGCCCTCTTGATTATCAGAACTCTGAATTTATCCAAATAAAATAACCCCCGCCATGTCCCCCTAGGGGACTGGACTAGATGACCTCTTAAGGTCCCTTCCAGTTCTATGATTTTATGCTATTCAGGTGAATGGAAGTACACAGTAATTGTCCAGCTAAACCGGAAGCAGTATAGGAGACACTGGCTCTGGATTAGGCCACAAATTTATTACTAACAGTCTGGGAGCATGTGGTGGATAAGTGTACAGTGCATGTTTTCCATTCCTTTAACACACCATTTATCCAATAACTGTATCCCTTTCCTATGGAGCGCCTGCCCTGAACATCCACCTCAAGAAGGAACTAGCAATTAGCTTGGCTCCCTCTCCCACCCTTTCCCATACTCTAGGGTTACCATATTTCCCCAATCAAAAAAGAGGACACGGGGGGGGGGGGGGTGGGAAGCCCCGCTCTAGCCCCACCCCCACCCCGCCCCATCCACTCCCTCCCACTTCGCACCCCCCTGACTGCCCCCCTCAGAACCTCCAACCCCCCCTGCTTCTTGTCCCCTGACTGCCCCCTCCTGAGAACCCCCCACCCTAACTGCCCCCCAGGACCTTACCTGTCCCCTGACTGCCCTGACCCTTATCCACACCCCCACCCCATATTCACACCCCCACCCCTAAACAGACCCCCCCCCCCGGGACTCCCACACCCCATCCATCCACTCCTCACCCCCTGACAGGATCCCCAGAATACCCGATCCATCCAACCTTCCCCCGTGCTCCCTGTCCCAACTGCTCCGATCCCTTTCCACACCCCCGCCCCCTGACAGGGCCCCCCCCAGATCTCCCGACCCATCCAACTCTACTCCCTGACTGTCCCCCGGGACTCCCCTTACCATGCCCATGCTGGTCAGATGCTGGCTCCACGTGGAGGCGAAACACTCTGTCGGGCTGCAGGCATCAGGGGAGGGGCTCTGGCTGCTGGAGGCCAATGGGAACAGCTTAATCAGGCCCAGCCACCCAATCAGCCACGGCGCACTCTGCATGGAAGGGAGGGAGGGGGAAACATCCCAGACCTTTTAACCTTATTACCAATTCCTCCCAGACGGCTATTTAAAGACAAAAAAGTCAGACATGTTCGGGGAAATATGGACAGATGGTAACCCTACCATATCAAGCTGGGTTCCCAGACACTTCCTAATGTCCCCTTTAATATCAACCAAAAACATGTCAGCCTCCAAGGATGAACCTTATCCTCCCTGAATAATTCTGGTGCCCCATATGCTATGTTGGTTGTGAAATTACCAACTTTCTATGACCCCCTATGAATTTGGCCACCTCCTTCTTCACATACCTCCTAGCTTTGTCAACCAGAGAGGTCTTCACAGCTCTCACCTCACCTTTCAGCATGTGAATACAATTTTTATACCTGGGAAAAGTTCCAAGAACTAAGAGGGACTATGCATTAAGGATACCCCTTTACACCTTCCCAAATTATTTTCCCCAAGGTCCACCACAATTATATCTGATACCCACTCATGGGCCCCCACGGTGTACAGAAGGGGCATCAGCTGGTCCCATAACATGCCATCTCAGGACTGCTTCATCACCGAGCCCCAGTTGTGAACCCTCAGACAATCTGGAAGCCTGCCTATACACCCAGTAAACAATACTGTGCCCACAGATTTACACCACCATCTGCCTGGCCCATCTTCCTGCACCTGGAATGAAAACACAATGGAAAATTAACACTGGTTTCCCCATGTGGAGGTCTCATTTATGGTCTGTACACTTCAGAATGCCAACAGTCAGTTGCCTGAATTGCCCTAGCCCCCATACCCAGCTCTGCCATTGCTGCAGTAGTCCTGAATGAGTAGGAATCAAGTTCATGTGCTGGGAGCCCCAGTCTTGTCAGTCCCCATCTCAACATGTAACCAGCTGATATGCTGTGAGAGGACTCCTGTCACTGTGCATAGGGAGGGGCCCATTCTTCCCTGGTCTTATTGCCATGTATGCCCTGAAAGCCTCCACTGGGCAGACCCCAGGCTTGCCCCCTTCCTGTAGGTGTATAGATTTACCGCAGCCTCCTTGATCAGTCTTTGATGTGCACAAATTTAAAATAACTGCTGGCCCCTCCCAGGGCATATCCCGCAATTCCAAAGCCCTTCCAGAAGAATCCTTATAGGACTTAGATACCAAGAACATAAGAATGGCCATAGTGGGTCAGACCAATGGTCCATCTAGCCCAGTATCCTGTCTTCCGACAGTGGCCAATGCTGAGTAATTCAGAGAGAATGAACAGAACAGAACATCGAATGATACATCCCCTGTTGTCCACTCCCAGCTTCTGGCCAAAAGAGGCTAGGGATACCCAGAGCATGGGACTGCATGCCTGATCATCTTGGCTAATAGCCATTGATGGACCTATCTTCCATGAATTTATCTAAAATGTTTTGAACTCCATTGTAGTTTTGGCCTTCACAACATCTCCTGACAATGAGTTTCACAGGTTCACTGTGTTGTGTGAAGTAGTACTTCCTTTTGTTTGTTTTAAAACTGCTGCCTATTAATTTCATTGGGTGACCCCTAGTTCTTGCATTATGTGAAGGAGTAAATAACACTTTTATCTCCACACCATTAACAATTTTCTAGACCTCGATCATACCCCCTCCTAGTCGTCTCTTTTCCAAGCTGAAAAGTCCCAGTCTTTTTAATCTCTCCTCATATGGATATCATAATCATTTTGGTTGCCATTTTCTGTACCTTTTCCGTACCTTTTTCAATTCTAAAATGCTATTATCAACCCCGGGAACTGTTTTGATGCAGATGCATTGTCTTGTTTTCAGATGGATGGATTTTGGGAGCTGCCATCAGAAGCCAGCAAGTAACCCAAGTGGATGCTTCTAAGTTCTAGCACTATGGAACCTTGGGGTATGATGGTTTTCACTGGAACATAGAGGTCAGTGGCTTTGCAGGCATTGCAGAGCTATGAGAGATTTTACTGATTTTTGTGCAATTTCAGGATCTGGAAGGCTGGTCACCAACACATGTTACAGAGGAATGTGTGCTGCAGTACATGGTGTCTTTCGTACCCCGATGACTGGCATCCTCAACCATCTCCAATCGCCTATCTGTCCTTATGTTTGTCAATAGGCTGAATGGTTACCCAGATCCAGGCCACTTGAATCAATTCTCTCCTGCCTGTGCCACCTGCAAATGCAGCCAGCTCACCCACAGGCATTTGTTTTCCCTGGATCCACCTCAGTTGATCCACCTCAGTTTATCCTTTGATAAACAGACAGACTACCCTGAGATCTGCCAGCCCCAGTCAAGTTTCCAGCCCCTTGTCCAAGAGGCAAGGACCCCCATCCCCGTTCTAGCACTGCTGCTATGCCTAGCCGACAGGGGGAATCCCCTGCTCCCAATCTCACCCACTTGCTATGATTTGAATCAAAGCCTGAAACCTGATCTCTCTCACCTTCTCCCACAACCTGCCTGCTACAGTCCTGTTCCCATGCAGCACCATGCAGACTGGAGAGCTGGAGTCCTTGCTGCTCTGCCTGGCTTGCACCTTGCACATATAATCTGCCCCTCCTCTGGTCACCTGAGGGATGAGTCAGCATCCCCATGCTGACCTGTTCTAAGTCTACAGCAATGTCCATGCCTCTCTACCCCTTAGAGATAAGGTGCGGTGTGGTCATTGTCTTGACCCTACTCTCCATTAACTTTGCATGTCTTGTAGGACCTCACTTTGGCACAGTGCACAGAACTTATACATAAAGCTGATCAGCTATTGATGGTTAGAAAATTGTGCCTTTTCTAGAATGATAGAGTATTCTACATCATGACACAACTATGGTGATTATTTTAAAGGTTTTACTCCAAGAAAGAGATTCACTTCTGCTTCATCTCCTGATCTCAGGAAAATGCACTATATTTTTGCACAACTGGAAAAAATGGCACTCTTGCAAAATTCTGGCAAAGGTGTTAGCAGATATTCCAAAATAAAATTTAACCTGTCATGACACAATTTGTCTTGCTGAGACAAATAAATGGTTTCAGTGCTCAGTATGCACACACATATTTATTTGCAACATGTTGGTATGGCTTTGTTTTGAATTAAGTTCTTTAGTTATGACAAAGTGTAATTTCTCTATAAGGTTGCCCTTTGTGGGAGAGGGGTCAAGGGAGTCCAAAGAAATGGATTTTGTATGTAGCTGTGCTATTCAATTGCTGTGTAACTTTGAAGAAGTCACTTCACCTTTTTGTGCTTCAGTTTTCCTATTTATAAAAGGATCATTATGATACATAGAGACCTATTAAAAGTGCTCTGATGGAAAGCACTATCAGAGGTAAATATTCATTATTAAGGTATGAATTTCAAATGTAGAATTTATTACATATCAGTAGTTACAACTAGCATAGAATCATAGAGTTGGAAGGAATATTTAGCTTACTGTTTTCATCCCTGCACTGTTCACTGTAGCAGGGCAAATCTAATTATCCCTAAGCCATTTCTGATAGATGAATGACATGTTTAGCCTTGAATACCTTCAGTGAAGGTAATTCCACATCCTCCCTTGGTAGCTTCTTCAATAGTTCAAAATAAATTTTCCTTCAGTTCTAGAGCTTTACTCACTTTTTCACCATTGGCATTAAGTCCATTACTTCAAGTCCGATTCATTTTGACTAATGATTGTAATTGAGCTGTCTTTATAACACCCTGACTATATTTGTAGGTAGGTTCTTTTCTCTAGACGAAACATGGGTGGTTCTCTTGAACTGTCCCTTACAGGTTATATTTTTCAAAGCTTGTATCACATTGCTTTCCTTTACACCTTTTCTAATGTGCCTTATGAAAATGTGATGCATCCAGTGCTTTGAGGACTTATCAGTACTGAATAGAAAAAGCCTGTATGCTCTTATTAATATTTCATAAGCCTATCTAGGACCTGATTCTGACATTACTTACTGTGGTGTAAATCACAAGTAATTACTGAGATCAGTTAAATTTCTACCATGTTAAACCCATATAACTGAGATGGGAATCTCCTAGGGCAAAAGAATAAATGGACACAAATCAGACATCAGGAATAGTAGCATACAAAAGCCAGTAGGAAAACACTTCAATCTCCCTGGACAATCTATAACAGATTTAAAAGTAGCCATACTTGAACAAAAAAACTTCAAAAAACAGACTTCAAAGAGAAACTGCAGAACTAAAATTCATTTGCAAATTTAACACCATTAATTTGGGCTTGAATAGGGACTGGGAGTGGCTGGCTCACTACAAAAACAACTTTCCCTCTCCTGGCATTGATACCTCCTCATCAGTTATTGGGAGTGGACCACATCCACCCTGATTGAATTGACCCTGTTAACACTGGTTCTCCACTTGTTAGGTAACTCGCTTCTCTTCATGTGTCAGTATAATAATGCCTGCATCTGTAATTTTCACTCCATGAATCTGAAAAAGTGTTTTTTGTATCCACAAAAGCTTATGCCCAAATAAAACTGTTAGTCTTTAAGGTGCCACCGGACTTCTCGTTGTTTTTCTAGGGCACAGTTTGCTTTTGTGGAGAACTCATGCAAAGCAAAGGAAATGCTGCAGATTTCAGCTGCAGATATGAAATCCTGACTCCACTGAAGTCAACAAAGTTTTGCTGTTAATTTGGATGATTTCACCCCATAGCTTCCTATTAATTCTTCCACAGAGGACACGGGGGTGAGGAGAAGAAGGAGGTAGAAGAGGGGAAACCGCAGAACATAAGGGACATCCAAACAGTTGCCCCTTGCCTTTCTACTCTGCTGACCAGCCTCACCAGCTCCAATTCAGGCCTGGAGGAACCATATTTGCAGGGACTTCCCCTGTTACCATTGCCCTCGGAACTGTCTCTAAAGTAGAGGTTCTGCTTCACAGAGTGAAGCAACTTAAGTTAGCACCACTCCAGTCTCTATTAACTTGTGCTGCTTTTCCCCAGGCATTTTCTGGAGGGTGGAAAACACAAATCAGCATAGCCAGCTCCTCCCTATGGTCACCCTACCTTCAGCAGAAGCCTCTCAAGCCCCTCAAGGTAGGCAGAAGCTCTATCCTATCTGTTGGATGGGTTTCTCCAGGGTCAGCATGTTTCAGAGACTGATCTTCCTTGCTTCCATGGACCCAAGTTCTCCAGTATGGGTCCTACAGTATTTACATTCTCTGAGAATGCACAGAATTGTTGCATACAATTTATCATGCTCTAAAACCCCCATGTCCTTCTCTGCAGTACTGTTGCCTAACCTGTATTCCTCAACTATATATTTAAATAACTGATTATTCCGTCCTGTGTGAACTACCTTGCATTTGTCTTTATTGAACCACATTTTATTGATTTCAACTCATTGCTCTCATTTATCAAGATTATTCTCGGGCATCTCTGACAGGTACTGGATCTATAGTGACAAAATGTGTTTGAAGGTTTTGTTATGAATTTATTATAGTGCCAACAGCTCTTTGTTTAATCTCAGTTCTTAGTGTGTGTCTCTGATTCTGACTTTTCCTTTGGTATAACATCTCGAAGACAGCACAAATAAGCCTTAATAATCCTTTTCCCTCTTATTTATAAGACCCTTTCTATTCTGCAGCAATTTGGATTAAAGGGGTCTCCACTACTGTTAATTGGAGTAGCTCCACTGACTTCAGGGAAACAATACTGATTTACACCATCTGAAGATCTGGCCCAAATTCTGCAGAAAGGCACTATGGTTTTTATAGCACTCTGGTGCAGCAAACTGAACATTCTGTAACAGATTAACTCACATTTAAGAAAAAAATGGTTTTTAAAAATTGAATTATGTATATTCAATCAGTATATTCTTCCTGTTATTTATGATGTTAAAATTCAATTTGACATTCACCCAAATGTTTATTGAGGCAGATTTTTGCATTGACAACACACATGTGCATTTTAGAAGTCATTGAATGGTGAAAAGCCAGAGGTTTAGGCAGCTAGGTAAAAAATGGGACATATCACTTAAAATTTAGAACCCTTAAAAAGGCTGATGTGTTCGATCACGGGGAATATGTTCATAAAAATAGTGGATTATATGAAAAAATGGATAAAAAGGGGCAGGAACTTAAAACTACTTCATAGATTTATTTCTTCAAGAGCAGTACTTTGATGTCTGCTCTCAAGAGGTGAGGGCTGCAATGTGGGAGAAATCCCTAACATCTGTGGATGCGGCTGACTTGTTTGTACAAGCACAGCTCCCAAAAGAAAGGGCAAAAGCCCATAGTAAAGTAGAAAGGGGGTGTTGTTTCTGGGCAGAAAAGGAAGGTGGAGGGGGGACTAAACTCACATCTCCATGGCTGCCTACTAATATCTATCAGACCCAGGCTAAGAGGAAGATCCAAGAAAGCTTTACTTATGTGAATCCCTTAAACATATGAAGCAATGCCCTAAATATGGAGGCCCATGCTCTGATCTGTCCAGTTATACTGGAGGGTAATACAGTTACCCTCCAGTCAGAGATTTCAGAGGTGGCAGTTATTGTGAATTTTGTCAAGTCTGACAGCCTGGAAGTAGACAAAAAGTTCATTAACCAGGCCAAGGTAAATGGTAAAGTGTGCGAGGGATGGAAAGACACTGGAGCACAGATTTCTTTAGTAAGGAGAGATGTGAGTAAGGAGGCTGATATAATCCTAGGGTAGTTTAAAACCATGGTGGCTTTAGTTCCCAATACATTAGAGTGGAAATTAAAGGGTACTTTGAATGTGGGAGTTCTCAAGAATTTACCAGCTGATGCATTGGTTGGAATGACACTATCTCACTCTCTAAAGTTGTTAATATTATGAACTGTAGAAGAGGGGACTATGTCTCTGAGTTCCCAGAGGTAAATTCTGAGGAGACAGGGATAGCAGTAAGAAGGCAGGTAAGATGCATCTGAGCCCTTATCAGTGGAAAGTAGCAATGTGTCTCATGGGCAGGTGAAGGAGGAGTCAACCCCCATACCTGAGAGAGCCTGCAGTGAAAACAAAAGCCAAATGGAGTTTGCTGCAGAGCAAAGTTCAGACCCCTCACTGGAAAGCATAAGGGAGGCCCTCTACAGTAATGCCCTAAGTAGAGAGAATGGGGCAAGGGATTCTTAATAGAAGCGGGAAGGATGTACAGGGAGGCCTTGGTGGGCAAAAATAGAAGTCCTGGGGATCCCTACAAACAGTTGATGGTTCCATTAAGGCATCATGTGGCATTAACGTTACTAGCCTATCATTGTCCTTTGCTGGTCACTTGGCAACAGAAAGGACATATGAAAGGCTAAAGAAAATTAATTACTGCAGGACTTGTGACTCATGTCAGAATCTGAAGATCCCTGTAGGATACTTGCACACACCACCAGTAATCAAAGTACACCTCTACCTCGATATAACGCTGTCCTCAGGAGCCAAAAGATCTTACCACGTTATAGGTGAAACCGCATTATATTGAACTTGCTTTGATCCACTGGAGTGCGCAACCCCTCCCCCTCCCCCCCCCGGAGCACTGCTTTACCGCATTATATCCGAATTCATGTTATATTGGGATTGGGTTGCATTATATCGGGATAGAGGTGTAGCATTTTGCAGGGTGGCTATGGATAGCATAAGGCCATTATTCCAGCCAATCCAGAGGGGAAAGAAATACCGATTAGTCATGGTGGATTTTGCTGCCAGGTACCCAGAAGTAGTTGCTCTGTCTAATGTGGAAGCTAAAACAATTATTAAGGAATTGTTTTCTGTATTCAGTAGAGTGCATTTTCCAAAAGAAAAAATATCAGATTGTGGGTCAGATTTCATGTTCCAGCTATTTAGTGACACATGGAATGTGCTGGAGGTATAGCAATTAAAATCTGTCTTATATCATACACAGCCAAACAATTTGGTTGAGAGGTTGAGTGGGACTCTAGAATCTATGCTGGGATGGGAAAATATGCAAACAAGATGGCCAGTGATAGGGTAACATTACATCCCAATCTGTTATTTGCTTATTCGGAGGTGCCCCAAGACTGCATAAGGTTTGCCCCCATTTGACTTTCTATATGGGAGAAGTCAGAGGCCTCCTGGATCATCTCATCAGGGACTCCTGGGAGGGTAGCACTGAGATGGAAGGGGAACCAGTGGCTGAATATGTGCAAAGGTTTAGAGGGGATTTAAAAACTATAGTGGGAATGGTACAGGAAAACCTCACAAAAAGCCAAACAGCTCAAAAAAAAGAACAGTATAATTACAATACTTGTGAACAACCATTTGATGTGGGTGCTCTGGCACTGGTATTAATCCCTATTTAAAAAACAAAACACAAAATGGAGAATGCCTGGGAGGGAACTTTTGGGGTGGTAGAAAGGGTTAACAAGGTTACTTACAAGGTATGAAAGCCCTACAGCAGGGCTGCACCTCAGACTGTGCATATAAACAGGTTTAAAAGGTATCACAACTAAGAAGCCATTGTAAACATGATATGCTGAACAGAGAAGCATTCTAAGACGCCACCTGTGTGGGATCACAACCTGCACCCAGCAGAGTATACCAGATAACTGGTAAAATGCAGGAGCAAATTCTTAAGGAGATAAAATGCATGCCTGCTGTGGGAATAATTACTGAGTGAGAGTCCCTGTGCTGCTACAGTTGTTATGATCCCCCCAAAAGGATAGGATCATGTGGTTTTATGTTGATTACAAAAAGCTTAATGCTGTAACAGTTCCTAATGTATACATTTATGCCCAGAATTTATGACATGCTAGACACTTTAGTCCAGGCAAAATTCCTGAACGCCCTGGATTTAACAAATGGATATTGACAAATTCCCTTAGACAGTGAAGCCCAGAAAAAAAAATAAATCAACCGTCATTACTGATTTGAGTTCAAAGTGTTGTCTGTTGGGCTAATTGATGCAGGAGACACCTTTCAGAGGCTTGTTAACCAGGTGTTAAATGGGTTGCAGGACTTTGAAGGGGCCTAGATAGCTGATATTGCAGTCTCTAGCAATTCCTGCTGGATCATAAAAAATGCTTGGGAATTGTTCTGGAAAGACTCAAAGATGGAGGTCTGACAGTGAAAGTGCCAAGGACAGCTAAAGTCACTTACTCGGGTCATTAGGAGGTAGGGGGCCAAATTTGCCTGGATCCCTTGAAAGTTGACTCCATTGTTAACTGGCCTCTACCCAGAACCAAAAAGCAAGTGCAGTCTTTTATGACTATTTATTACCACAGGTGTGGGGATTTCAGTGACCTTGTGTCCATTCTTGCAGGTTTTGATTTTTTGTACATATCTAACATGGTGATGCGGACAGCAGTCTGTCAAAAAGGCTTTGGTGAGGTAAAGATAATTATGTCAGGAAAGCAGGGCTGGTGCACCACCTTGCGCCACCCCCCCACCCAGCTAACCACGCCCCCGCCCCTCTGTGGCAGCTAACCATGCCCACCCTGCCCGGGGAGCCCGCTCCAGCTCACCTCCGCTCCGCCTCCTCCACTGAGCATGCCGGCGCTGTTCTAATTCTCCTCCCCTCCCAGGCTTGCAGCGCCGATTGGAGTGGGGGCTGCGTGCTCAGTGGAGGAGGCAGAGTGGAGGTGATCTGGGGCGGGGAGCGGTTCCCCTGTGCGCCCCCCTCCCCGTTACTGCAGGAGGCCCTCCCTGCGCCCCCCACACCCCAGCTCACCTCCACTCCAACTCCTCGCCTGAGTGGGTTTTTAGGCACCCTCAACCACTAGGCGCCCTAGGCAGTCGCTCAATTTGCCTAGTGGTTGCACCGGCCCTGCAGGAAAGCCTGTTGTGGCCAGTCCAGATTTTGACAAGATGTTTGATCTGTGCATGTGTAGGAGTGATACTAATGCAAACAGGGCAAGGTAACAAAAAGCATCCCATTGATTTTGAGTAAAAAATGAAACCCCAATAAACAAAAGTACTCTGTTATAGAATGAGATTGTTATGCATATGTGTGGGTGGTTAAGCAGTTAAGACCCTACCTATTTAACAGTGGGGGTTCAGGGTTCTAACAGGTCACTTTCCATTGGTATGGCTAAACAGAGCAAAAGGTAGCAACTCCAAACTGCTGCACTGGAGTATAGTCCTCTAAGAATCTGATATGGAAATTCTATACATTAAGGGTAGAGAAAATGTGGTAGCTGATGCCCTGTCCAGACAGGAGAGGGCTGAAGTGATGCCAGTGGCGGACTCTATTCAGTCAATGTAAGAGGGGAGATATAATTTTGGGACCTCTTGGTTCCAAGTGGCAGAGAGCACATGGGTGCATGAGGTTTGCAGGGATCCCCTGGGTTTGGTATCTACATACTAGTTCACCAAAGTGTGTCATGTAAGATCTCTACTGAAAGTCTGTATTGTGCTGATCGTAATAATACAGAAAAGATGTAAGGAGTTATGTATATATACTAAAATTTATGTTCTTAAAATCTGTGAGTTGGTGCCAGTCACCAGAAATTGACAAACATCTGCAGGGAAAAAGTCCTGTTTATCCCTCAGTCTGTCTACATGTTAATTCAGTATTCTATATCTCACAGTGAACGCCTATTTACTATCTGAGCAAAATGCGAATCTAGTGATTGCAAAGTCTCCTCGGGAGATCCTAGATAGGAAAACACAGACAGGGAGGGTTATCCTGTTTGCAAGTGAAGACAATGGGTTTTTGGACTATCACCGTAGTACAGAGACAAATTGCTTCTTTCTATTGAGTCAAGAGGATAGTGTGTTTGAATCATGAACAGAAGAGCACAGCCAATCCTGATGAATATGGAGAAGAATTTTGGGAGAGCTTTTGCTCTATATGACCTGATAATGTGGTGTTAGTTATGTTTAGGTTTAAGTATGCACATTATGATTTAGTTTTATAGATAACCCTTTGTTTCCAATATTTCTGTTTCCTATCATTTGTATTTCTGTTTGGTGTCAAATGAATTTACACTTGCTTTCTGTATAAACAAAGTTAAGGGCTGTGTGGTGAGCAGTGCTGTGTTCTACAATGTAACTAGTAAGCTGGGTGTACTGTTCCTTTATGAGAAGAGCATCTAGGAAGTCTTTGTTCAGTGGATCACGGGTGGGCATTCTTGGAGGACATGAGAGTTGGAGAGTGCCTATTGTTAACCTGTAAGGAGAGAACAGGGCCTATGGAGGCCTGGAAGGCAATGCTTGTGTTGCCAGAAGCTGGTGGTATTGTGGAAATGATCTATAGCAGGCACAGACAAGGCTTCCTCATGCTAAGGTCAGGTGGTAGTAAGATGTCTCAGGAGCCTGGATAACCCCAGGGAAGCATCACAAACATACGAAAGCACATGTGTGCAGGACCAATACCAGGAAATGGACAGGATAACACATGTCAAAACCAAACAGAAAACCAAGCTGTTCCGCTTGCCGGTAACCTAATGAACGCATGGATTCTTGCTCTTGAAGGGTTCACCTCTGCCTTGATATGATTTGCCTAGTCTCTTTGGTACCTGTTTGGGTTCCCTGCTTTATTGGCAAATACAAACAGGAACACAGGTATGTGATGAAAACCCTTTCTTCTCACATAATGTGATTTAGGAAATAAGATGGAAACTTGTCTGAAGCAGAGTTGAGTCTGAGTCTCAAAAGTTTTGATTTGCATCCCGCTGTTAATCTGAACTTTTCAATATGTTTGAGATGTTCAGATCTAGGGATCTGGAGTTGACCCTTTTGATAGATAGACCAGAGTTATGAGGTTTGCATCCAAAACTGTACATTCCCAAAATTCAGGTATAGGATTCTGGCTCAGGCCCATCTCTCATTAAAACACAAAGGCTGGAAAAAAGTTCTGACAGTAGCTTTTTCATCTCCAAGCAGGCTGTTAGTCAGTGTCACTTGCTCTGAAGGGCAGCAAGAAGAAATATGATAAAAAACAACACTGGAAGAAAAGCCAGATACTTTATGGTAATGAAGAACTGGAGCTGTTAGTCCATTTGTAAGCTGGGCAAACATTTAACTGTCTGCTATGCTCACAGGAGGGAATAAACACTTTGGAACTTATTTCCTGAATAACTCATTCATTGCATCATCTAATGTTATAATTTGGTTCAGCATAATGCACTGTACAGTTCTAAAGAAACCAAAGTGTTTCTTGTGTGCAGTGCCCCAGGTATGGCTTATTTCCAAGAGTGAATCATAGTCACTGTCAATTACAACTGTAATCACTGCTTACACAACTTTCCACTCACTGTACTTGTGATTTATTTATTTGTATTAAGTTTACACAGAAGTAGAATTAGATATTGCATATCTTGCAAATTCTTTTAAAGGATTTACTACACTGGGAGCACTTCGATATTTTTATTTATTTGGAAAATAGTACCAGCTGGAGAGACATTCCCTATGCACACAATTCCGATTCTGCCACTCTTTATTCATGTTACATAGCATTTTACTTGAAATCAATAGGGAAACTTGCTGAATAAGGTGTTATTCAATGTGAATAAGGAAAGCAGAATCCATCCCAGAATGGGACTATGGCTAGAACCAGTAAAAACTTTCAGTTTTTCTTCTGTTTGTACAGTGTCTAACAAAATGGGGTCCTGGCCCATGACCAGGGCTCCTAGGTGCTATGATACCATCAAATGGTAAAACTTTGTCCACTGTATGATGCCAGCCTTGATTGCATTCAACCATTTCTTCCACAAGCATCTTTCTATGCTGCCAGTATACATGAACTGCTCTCTGTGCTCTAATTCACCAAATTAATTCTCTCATTTAAATTCTGAAAATGCACTTACTTTACAATGCCCATAAGTGAGTCAATAATATTCACTAACTTGTACATTTGTCTTCCTGAATTATTAAAATAAAAAAAACTTCATCAGACACTAAGATGTAAACATGCTTAAAATGAGTAACCTTGTGATGGCCCCCGGCCGACCACCCCCGGCCCGCCCAGCACTGCCGGCCCCCGGGTCCCCGGCCGAGCACCCCCGGCCCAGCCCCCGGGTCCCCGGCTGAGCACCCCCAGCCCGCCCAGCACCCCCGGTCCCTGGCCCGCCCAGCACCGCCGGCGGCCCGGCGCACCCCCCGGCCGCCCGGCACCGCCGGTCCCTGGCGGCCCGGCGCCCCCCCCGGCCGCCCGGCACTGCCGGCCCGGCGCGCCGCCCGCATCCGGCGGCCCAGCGCACCCCCCGGCGGCCTGGCGCACCGCCCAGCACCGCCGGTCCCCGGTGGCCCGGCGCCTCCCCCGGCACCGCTGGCCCGGCGTACCCCCCGGCGGCCCGGCGCACCCCCCGGCCGCCCGGCACCACCGGCCCGGCGCGCCCCCCGGCCGCCCAGCACTGCCGGCCCAGCGGCGCCGGATTTTCCCGGTATTAAGTAGTGTTACCATAGTAAGAGCTGCTTATTTTTCTTGAAATCATTCTTGTTGCTCTTCTCTGGACCCTCTCCAATTTCTCCACATCTTTCTTGAAATACGGTGCCCAGAACTGTACACAATACTCCAGTTGAGGCCTAACCAGCGCAGAGTAGAGCGGAAGAATGACTTCTTGTGCCTTGCTCACAACACACCTGTTAATGCATACTTCCATAATAGAGATGGGTTTTTCAAAATTGTTCAGTTCTTGCCTAACTCTGCTCCAACTGAACTCAATGGTAAAATTCCTATTGACTGTGAGGGGAGCAAGGTTAACCCATTGCACTTAGCACTTATGCAAAAATCATAGTTAATAAGGAGGGAAGGGTGAAACTTCTGTCAATAAGCAGTGGGAAAGATCTTCAGATAACATAAATGTCATAGCTCCACCCTCTGAGGTCCTGCTATAGGGACTCTAAATTATACTTTAAATATACCACATTTCTCTAACCTTCCCTGGAAGTTCCTGAATGTATGAACCATAACTACAAAAGTTAAACAAATTATTCAATTTTCTGATCATCTGCTCTGACAGAAAATTTTACCTAATGTCCCGATTTTTTTTTTGCATATTCAATTATTTTTCACCTAGTGTTAGTACTGTTGTCCAATTTTTATCCTCACTTGAAATCTTTATCTCCACTTGTTGCTGTAAAAGTATTTAGATATATCACTCCTGTTGTTTATAAGGTAGTATGTCTTTACATAGTTTGTGAACCCTCTAAGGCTGCTCACTGTGTTCTATGATGTAGAAGCTGAGAGAAATCAGCCAGAGCAGTAGTATGTATGTAGCTAGTTCTTGCATGTTTATGTACATTTAGTAAACACAGTTATTTGGCCCTAACTGTGTCTTTGTTTCTTCATCTTATTTTTGTTTTTTAAAAGGAAGACACATCAGACCCTTACAGTTTTGACAAATGTAAAATAATTCAGTTAACTTTTCTTCCTTGGGCATATTCAGATCTCTTTGTCAGTTTTGTTGCCTTTTTTGATCTTTCTTAATCTCTCAGCTTCTTTTTTTAAAGTGGGAAGATCGATGGCCTGACTGACTTCTGTTGGACTATGTACCTTGGTAGGTAGGCATTACATTAGGAAGACCTTGAGGGATTGAGCTTTAGAATTTACTGTACACAGTATTCCAGGTGCTCTCTCATCACCTTACAACTAGGGCCCAGAGGATGAGAATTCTGCTTTGTGGAAATTTTCAAGGTTTCCAAATTTGTTTTTATTCCACATTGGAACAAAATAAAAACCTTTTAAATATTTGAGCAAAAATGAAATAGTTTTGAAATGTCCATTTTCAGATCAAATCCTGAGAGAGTATGTGGGGGGGGGGGGGAGGGAGGGAGTAGAGCATTGATCTGGGATATTGAAGACCCATGGTCAAGTCCCTACTCCATTAGATTCACAGAAGACTATTTAATCACAGATCACTCTGGAGCAAGGACTTAAACCTAGGTCTCCTCAGTGACTTAACCATGAGGCTCTATAGTCTCTCTTTCCCCTGCCCACTGAAAGCTTTGACAAAACAGCATATCTCAGTAAAATTTAATGTTTGACCAGCTACTAATAATATATAAACTCCATTGTCTCCAAGAGACATGGCTTTATATTAAATACACATCACAGAAATGAATGATCATTTTTATTAATACAACATACTATAAACTCATTTTTGATGTATCATTACTTTCCTGAGGTTTCCAGTCAAAAATAGTTAAAACTAACTAGAATCTTTCTTCACATAACACATCTGTAGGAAAGACAAAGACTATGGGTCTAGTCCCCTCTTACTGACATTAATTTTACAGTATAACTGCACTGGCTTCAGTGGAGACACTTTTGAATTACATCAGCATATTACTAGTTCACCATAAGCAGTCAATAGCTATCATTACAACTGATTTATTTTCAAACTTTAATTAAGAGGAACCCAATTTACTTGTCAAATTCAAAAGACTGAAAAAATATGTATCACTTATGTTTGATTAAGTTTGTTCACACACTTTTTCTTTCAGTGTGTAGTTTTGCAATTAGTTGGTGCCGCTTTATACCAGTATATTTATTACACAGAAACTCTGAAAGTTACTTCATGCAGGACTTGGCCGTGAATATGAGATTATTAATGTGCACATCTTTTTGGATATACCTCTTTAATTATTAATGTAGCACCAAAAGTGTGCAATATACTTCACATCCAGTTAAGACAAGGTTCCTGCCACACACATTTTACAGTCTCATCAAACACATGGGTAGCAAGAAGGGGAGGAGATGCAACAAAAGTGACTGAACAAGGTTCCTCAGCTGTTTAGATTCTTCTATTTAGTCTATTTTGCAAACACTTTGAAGGGACAACTAGGATTGGGGGAGGAAGGATCATCCTTGAGTTGGCAGCAGGATATCTAGGATGAGATGTTGGATGTGCACATCTGAATAGACAGAGATTGGGGTGGAAAAGATCTGTCAGGTATCCGCATAAGGGTACTAGCTAGAACAGTTTAGGTTCCAAGAAATAAGTAATAGACGAAGAAAAGGAGATGGCCCAGTATAGAGTTCTGAAAGATTCTGGGGTATTGGGAGGAGAACTGACAATGCAGCGAGAGGGATAAGATAAGGGGCAAGAGGGCTCGAGGATCAGCAAAAGAGAATACACATCTTGGGCCATGTAATTTCCAGGGCTGCCCAGAGGATTCTGGGCCTGGGGCAAAGCAATTGCAGGGGCCCCTTCCATAAAAAAAAAAGTTGCAATACTATAGAATACTATATTCTCATGGGGACCCCTGTGGGGCCTGGGGCAAATTGCCCCATTTTCCCCCTTCTTTCCCCCTCCCCCCTGGGCAGCCCTGGTAATTTCTTTGGCTATGTCAATTCAAAGAGATTTTATTTTTACCATGTACAATGTAAGGAAAAACAAGCCGTCATCTGTACAAATTATTTTAGGTTATGTTGTTGAACATGAATCAATGAAATTAGCTGAAAGAGTTCCACAATCCTCAACTTCCTGAATTATCAAAACACATTAAATAAGAGTTCATAGAGTAGTCTCTTTAGTATTGAGAGAAACAATACATACTTTCACTCAAGATATCAAAGTATCTTTATTTATTCCTCCTACTGTACCTCTGACTGCACCACTTCCTCACAGGCTAGCCAGGATTGCATTTCCTTCAGCGTATGACAAAAACTAGAGACGTGAAAGTCCTATAAGGTAATTTGGTCATTGTCCAGCCTCCCACCCCAACCTGCACTGCCAGATTGTTTAGTGCTCCCAGAAGCATATGAAGTGGCAGAGGCAGCACTGCTTATTTTAGGGCATATTTGAAAAGATCACTGCAAATGTGCCTTTCAGGGAGATAGGAGAAGAGGAGTGCACACACAATTTTGCCTAATATTTTTGTTCTTCTATATAGATGTTCCTCTATAAGGAGGACAAGATACCACTAATTTTACTGTATAGATTAACAATAAACAAAGAAAAGGCATAGCAAGCTTGAAATAGCTTATACCCCCTCTCTGACCTTTCCTAATCTCTAACTGCATAGAATCTGAACCCATTCTCCCCACAAGCCAATGTGATGTAGTGCCACCTGGCAGGCAGTGAAGTCTTTTTTCATCTGAGTTTTTCATCTCAGGTAAGGTTTCCTGCTGCTGCTGGCTTTGGCAGAAACCTATGGATTTCCTCCTTGATTTTTCTGTTCAATATTATCCTTCCAGTGGTTTAGCTTTGCATATCATTGGAATTTAAAGAAGCAGAAGGAAAGACATACATCTTTTTATTAAAGGTTGACCCTGTGCTTTTTTAGCTCTTTTCTGTATTTTTTTTAAAATACTCCTTCACATCATTTTATAAATTAACACAAATTGTTAAACAACAAAGAGATAGATTGGAACAAAATGCTCGCTTTTATAGGGGACGATAGCTCAGAGCCTATTATATGTAGCAGCTCTGGCTTTTAAAAGAATATAGTCAACACTAAAATTTGATCCCCAAAACTTAGTTCAGAGATTTGGTTTATTTGAGTGTTTTAGCCAGAGCTTTTAAGAAATGGGTTTTGTATATGTGAGTTAACTGTACTGATTACCAGCTATTAATTCTTGGGCCCCCATCCTCCAAAGTACATCATGCGAGCAGACCCTTGCACCCGCATGTAGCCCCACTTAGTTTTACTGCTCAAATTCACAGAAGTCCAACCATGAAGATCACACCTTACAAGATCGGGAGCCTTACATGTTTCATTCCTCAATGTGATCATCTCCCTTTTTCGGTCTAGAATACTCAGGAAGATCGATCAAGCTCTCTGCAGTCAGAGACACCAGTGAGAGAGGAGTTTTGAGGCCTGGTTCATGTTCATTTGAACTTTTAGAAATAAAAAAGGCAAGAGTAGGAAAAAGAGAAAACTGTACATAAGTAAAATCTATTCAAATGTCCAAGGGTGATTCTTATTCCCTACATAGCCTGTAATATTTATGAAGAATTTTCTGTTATTGAACTTTAGTATTCAGGTCAGTTTAGTCCTTTAGGGCCAAATTCTGATACTTCACCCATACTGACTGATACTTTACTCCATAGTTTGTGAGCACCAAAGAGAAGGGGCAGTCCTTCATAAGTGTTTGGCATTCACTCAGTATACCATGGGCCATGCTGTAAATAAATAACAAATGATAATATTAGACTTTGTTCCTAGTGAACAGAAACTGTCAAAGAGCTGCCATTCTTACAAAGTTATATTTAACAGCAACAAGACAGATATCTTCATCATTTGTTCCTCTGGGAATTTTCTGAAGGTTAAGCTTATTGGATGAGAATAATACAACCTATTCTAGGTCTTTGATAGGCCTGCAATTTTGAGATGCAGCCAGCATGTGACATTTGAGGCTGTTTTATTGTGATAAAGTACATTTATTCAGAAGCTATTATTTGTTTCCAGTGGTGCCAAGAATGTGTTAGATTCTGTAATCAGAGTTACCACCACAAAAGATAACACTGCTGACAGACTTAAATGAATTCTGGGCCATAGAGGTATCTTTTGTGCTTTGCCTACAGAACTCCACCTTCTTAATAATTAGAGCTAGCTACATAGGTAATTGTCCTTCTCACAGAAACTGTGACCATCAGAACATTGTAGGGTTGCATGTGTTTTGTTTTTTAATTATCTTGAAACAATTTAATCTGGAGAATGACATAGTTAAAGTAGCCCTGTGCACATGAACAGATGAGTCTCTCATCGATAGAAAGCATACTACGCTAATTTGGAGTCTGTCCTGTGAAGTTTTGAGTATTTCCTGCAAGGCTTTCAGCACACTCAGCTTCAAGAGAAGCTGAAGAAAGTCAAGGTTGTTCCACCCCTCCCAGAACTGGACTGAAAATATTGTCATTTTGGTAGGATTTCTTCTCCGGTGAATTAATGCCTATGGGACATGAAATCTGATTCACTGCCACAATTATTATATTTGCTACTATTTCATGACAGGAAACCATTAGGAGCATAGCCTTTATTTTATATGACAATTTGAGAATCACACTAAGATCACCTCTGGCCATTCCAGCTGTTCTAAGAACAATAAAACCATGTAAAAATGGACTGAGAGTGTAAGTTTTCTTTGATAACTCAAGCAGAGCAGCCCTCTCTTATGAAACATAGTCCTAAATAGCTCTGAGAAGCAATATCACTCCAATGTTTCACTTATGGTTATAGTCACCAAGTTTAATTAGCTACTACTCTGAGCAAAGTTGGAAAAAAAAACCCTCTCAATTTAATTTACCACATTAAACCAACTGACTGAGTTCTACATATTGTTCAACTCATGAGCAAATCTGCTGTCCTACCAGTGACATATACTGTATTTATGATTAAATTCAGCATGAAACAGGCATACTATAATGGTTAGCAGGATTTAAAGTTTTAAATTCCCTTCCTTTCACACTCACTACTGAAAATACTATTGATCATAAAGTTGTAAAACAACCATTCATCAATAAAAATCACAATTTGTCTTACTGAATTGAGCATAGTAAAAAAGAAACCACTCTATCAGCAAGCATTCAGTTTGTAATTGCACGATGCAGTGTTGTCTTAATTAGTGTCATTTAATCATTTTTGGTTCAGCACATTTGTTTCTCAATGGGTTTGATTCATATTACTACAAGAGAATTCATTATCACCTCCCTTAACTTTATTTTAATTTATTTCTTTAATTACAGTACATCGCTGTGGCAAGTATGCAACTTCAAGTCAACTAATTCTCATATTCTAGTTTACATTAAAATAAAGTATACACTTAATATGCATTGATCATTTTGCTTATGTTTTCCTCTACAGCTAAATCATGTTATGTGCTGATACATCTAGCCAAAAGGTTGCCATTAAATAAACAACAATAAAAAAATACTCTGTTAAATACCACTTGTAGGTGATTGGCATAATAATGATTAAACATTGGCTTACCTTTGCTTTATTGTGTCTGCTAAATGTAAGTGAGATTGTCTGCCTGGGTATACCGCAAGAAGGACAGGAGACTTGTTATGGGTTTAATCAGGCCACAACTTTATTATATAGATGTCTGGGGCTACCCGGCAGATAAAGTGTACAGTTCAGGCAAATCCATGCTTATGCAAATCAATTCTCTGAGGCTTCCACCAGCCCCCCTTTGTTTCCATCCAGGTCCCCCAGCTGACCCATGGCTTGGACCTTACCATCCACCAGCCTCAAAAGAGGGTTAAGGAGGGCTGTGAGAATGGTGGGGGGTTGGCTTTCTGCCGTACCAATCATAGGAGTCCCCAACCCCCCTCCCCGATTCTGCTCCTTTATCCAGTACCTCATTTTAAGACCTTTACCAGGCCATTTATCTGGTCACTGACTGCCCTCCCTATGGAGTACCTGCACTGAACATCTGCCACAAGGAGGCGCAATAAAAATATACTCTGTTAAATACCACTTGTAGGTGATAGGCAAAATAATGATTAAACATTTGCTTACCTTTGGTTTATTGTGGCTGCTAAATGTAAGTGAGATTTTCAGGTTGCTCATGTGCAAAAAATAAAATTGTATTGATTACAGGGACTGGTGCATAGGTGAACAGTGCCCTAAATAACCAGTACTGATGGTGAAGAGTAAGTTTATTCAGGTATATGTTGATTCAAGTGATCAAGCTTTATATTCATTTGCTTCTAAGGCACGGTTTCATATGTAAGGCTTTTGGTGGTCATGGATCTTTTACTGCACTACACCCACAGGAAAAAATATCACTACCTATATATCAATTATGTATTGGAAGTGTAAATAGCTCATTCAGGGCCTGATCTACAGTCTATTTAAGTCAATGAGAATCCTTTTATTGACTTCAGTCGGCTTTGGGTCAAGCTCCTAAGGGGTAGGAGGAAAGGAAGTAATATATTTTACATTTCCATTCAGTTTCAGGTACAGATGGATTTTTGAAGGAGCTGGGGAAGTGACCTTAATCAATGCCACTCCTTAGATCCTACTTGATGCACAAGACCAATGAAAGGATGTGTCCTTATGACTGAAAGAAAGGGAAAGTCAGTGTAGAGATATGTTTATGAAAGATTGTGATTTGGAGATGCTCCCTCATAAGGGACAGTGTTGTGAGTGTGGGAATTTGGAGATATGCCCTAAAGGAGAGGGTTTGGGAATACTGCATGGTTCTGTGTAGCAGCTCACTACAGAAGCTCTCCAGTTTGTTTTATTAAAGTTTTACTCCTTTGTAATTCACTGGTTTGTTATTTAATGAACCTCTAAATCATTACAGTTTGGGAAAAAACAAGAGTCAAAATACTTAATTGCCAGAAGAGAGGAAGAACTGTAGAACAACCTGATCCCATCAGTAGCAAAATGGTCACTTTAGAACTACAGCATTCTACCTCTTCTGGATTTAAAAGGCCAACTGCCAGAGGAAAACATGCTGAGCTAGGTCCCTGAAGGCATCATTATTTATGTGGATATGCATTTTCAGTGAGAAAGAAAGAATTTTGAGTTTGCTATAATCTTTTGGAGCAATCTCCTAGCCAAAGAAAAAATTCTGCAAATCAAATCTAGCAGGAGTACTAGTGCCATGTGATTCACTGATTAATGAATAATTTTTTATCTAAAATATATAATTTGTTGTTCTTATGTACTGGAGGACATCTACTACAATATACATTAAAGGTCTTGAGAACATGACTATGAAGGAAGGCTGAAAGAATTGGGTTTGTTTAGTTTGAAAAAGAGAAGACTGAGAGAAGACATGATAGCAGTTTTCAGGTATCTAAAAGAGTGTCATAAGGAGGAGGGAGAAAACTTGTTCACCTTAGCCTCTAAGGATAGAACAAGAAGCAATGGGTTTAAACTGCAGCAAGGGAGGTTTAGGTTGGACATTAGGAAAAAGTTCCTAACTGTCAGGGTGGTTAAACACTGGAATAAACTGCCTAGGGAGGTTGCGGAATCTCCATCTCTGGAGATATTTAAGAGTAGGTTAGATAAATGTCTATCAGGGATAGTCTAGACAGTATTTGGTCCTGCCGATGACCTCTCGAGGTCCCTTCCAGTTCTAGATTCTATGAATCTATGAAGTGTTAACATGGTACTTCATAATATTTATCAATGACCCTCAACCATAGGGTGACTGCATTAACACAATCAGTATCTGTTGAATGGAACCCTAAGTCTTTTTATTTATGCCTAGACATTCTAATTTGTGAAACTATGGGGTTAATGATGTCATTGATATTATACTGTTCTAAATAGCATTTAAAGGTAATACATTTATTTATCTGAATATTTTTCCAATCTTGCCATAATGAATATACAAAATATACAAAAATAATAAATGATTTTTATCTCTATAGTTGTTGTTTTGAAGAGCACTAAGTGCTTCCATGGGTCCCATGATTCCTGTTCGCTAATAGCAATCCTGACATGCTGATGTCAGTAATCAGCAACAGAACTCTGCATTTAAAAAGTAGGTCAGCTATCTTGCACTATGAAAGGCAAGTCCTTTGCTATTTCTAAGTATTGTATAGAGAAACTACTGTAATCAATAGCGAGATGAACTAATAGCAATTCCTCACTCTCCAGCACTAAACAGTTGTACACTTCAGCATTCCAGTTCATCTTGGGACTTCTATTACCAGTAGTAAGTCCAGTCACCCACGGCAGCACTCTAGCAATTTTTAAAACCACTAAAGAAATTAACAATTTTGCATTTTGTATAGCGTTTTTCACCTTGAAAGATATATACAAATATTAACTGCTCAATTTCCGTTACATATCATTTTGTGGTCCAGTTCTTCCCATAATGTGATAGATCTTCTATGGATCTCACAGGTTGTAAGGAAGTGTCTGTTTTTATTAGAATTCCATCTCAGTGTTTTGTCTTACATATTGTATCTTTGACATGTCTTGCTGTACTGTGCCTTGAAAATGAATTAAATCATTAAATAATTTAAAGAAAAACTAATCACCACAACACATTCATAAGGTAGATAATGATTTGGTTCAATTATTTGCTTCAGTGAAGTTACTCCAGATTTATATTGATGTAGTTGTGAGCTGAATATGGCCCACTAACCCCATTTTACAGTTTGTGAGATGGAGAAACAAACTTAGAGAGGTTATGGGACTTGGCCAATGTCACTGAAGGAGTCAATGCTATCGTTGGATCAGCACTCCTGAGCTTCTGGATCCCTGCCATATGAGTAAACTGCAATACAGCTCTCTCCTTAAAAATGTTTTATTAATTTGAACACTTTAGTGCTGTTTGCATAAATCTATTGAGGCATTTGAGCTGACACTAACATTCAAATCTTAAATTGCATCCTGTTTATGGCTTTGGAATGAATGAAATATGGTTTTAAATTTTCTTTGTCATTTTCTAGTTGCTGTCTATGGGGCTTTCTGAAAAAATTCAAGTAAGGAAAAGGAAAATTAAAAAAACCTTTTAAATATTATTACTCTTTGCTCTGAAGTACACAATTTCCTTTCAACTATTGTATTCTAATAAAATATAAGCCTTTTCTAAAGACATGGAGACAGAGTCCAGACTACATTACATCACTGTATTATAAAAATAAATGTTTTTATCTATTTGTGGTGAAAAATGCATATTTTTCAGGAAATTACTAATTTTTCTAAAGTGGCTGATCTCAATTTCTTTAGAAAGAAATATATAGCTGTAATAAATTGCTGGAGCACTCCTTGAGGAGTTAGCAAACTGCAGCCTAATTTCTGGTGAACCCAAATATCCCCCAAATTAAGCTACCATAAGGGTTATTTTCCTTTCTAGTTTATGAAGATGAGGATTCTCCTGTTGTCTTTCTCCAGATTTCTGGGACAAATTTCTAGGATTGAGAGGATAGTTCAATCTTCATTCAGTGCTTAGCCCCTCGGAAAGGGTAACAATCAAATAGTTAGTGTTAGCTGTTTTTGTTGTTGCTGTCATTGGAGCTTGCCTTGCAGCTAACAGTGAACGCGAACTCCCAAGTTCCCCAAAGATGTCTCCCTGCAGCATCCAGCCCTCTCCAGGAGCACTCGCAGAAGTCATTAAGTTCATTGCTCCTTTTAAAAGATAATACACTGCAGCTCATTAACTTGACTGGGCCTTGACTAACACTCATTTCAATCACAGAACTGAACTGGGTTATAGTAAAAGTAAAACAAGTTTATTAAACAAAAAGTTATAGGTTGAAGTGATACCAAATATAATGAATAAAAATAGAAATGGTTACAAACAAGCAAAAGTAAAAATATGCTTCTGAGACTACAATTTAATTTCAGCAAGTACAATCTTTGCCTAAGCAGGTTTCTCACACATCTCCAATTCCCAAGACTTCCACCCCGTTAGCTGAAGGATCCAGTGTTCTGTGATTCCAAGAGCTGTGGCCCCTCAAATCCCCCAGGTGATGGATAACTATGGGGTTCTCTCACCTTTTTTTTATAGTCCAATAAACCTTTGAAATGTAGACTTTGACGAGTAAGCCCAGCCCGGCCATCTCTTTCCTACTGGGCTGTAGAAGCCATGCTGTCTTCCCAAAGTTCATTGACCCTGCTTCAAGACTCGTGCTCCTGAAGCATGCAGACTCTACTCTCTGTTGATATTGTTAAGTATTTGTCTTTCCCCACTTGCTCTCATGATGATTTTGCTTACCTTGCATGTAAATGTGCTCTTCTTTGTCTCTGATCACATATCACCTAATTTATATCAGAGACACATTCAAGCAGATGGAACCACATTCCTTTGTCCGGGGTGGGGTACTTTATGTCCCACCTGGCACACATTTTATATGATTTTAGTATATGTTTTGTAAACTTGCATATGTTACCTGTACATACAGCTCACAACAATATTAGTGATCAGTGAGTTATGAGTTTTCCAATGATATATTACATGCCATATTTTGGAGATATATCATGACAGCAGTGTGTTAAGTGTAATGAGTGTGTCAGGCCTGACAAAAGTTGCTGACAGTAGTGAACCACCAATGGGCCTTTATGTCACAATTTCCCCATCTTATTTAGTCCTGCAAAATGTGGTGGATCAGACTAGATAACTCAGTGGGTATTTTCTGCCCCTGCATCTGTCTGTAATTCTAGTTTTATCCTTGAATTTTCATGATTATGGTTTCCACACATTTGTCATCATTGCTTATAATGTCATTTGTGAGGTCAGGAAACCTTTTGTACAACCTTCTTTCATAATTGTCATTTATTCTTGAATATCAGCCAGAAATATTTTCAGTTGCTTTGCATTTCCTTTCAGACTTTTTTCTTTGTGCATTCCTTTGCATCATCCTATTTTCTAGAGGTTGCATAATTGTCTTTGATACATGGGTAAAATAATTCAACCTCAATTTTTTGTGATCATCTGAAATAAATTTTTTTGTTCAGGAAAAGAAAATATTCAGAGGTAGGAATCCTTTGGAGGTTGAAGTGTATAAAATGAAGGAATATTCTAAATTCCCTATTCCTATATTTGACACCTGCAAATTACTATTTTTTTATGAGTTGTTTAATGAAGATATGTGTTTAAACCTGAGATTGGCTGGAACCAAATCACCAGACCCAAATTTCCACTCAGTAAAGTTCAGATCTGAAGCCCAAGACAACCCAAATGTTCCATTTGGCTCCCGCTTTTAAAATGTGATGAACCAAATCCCAGAGTCTCATCACCTCTAGAGCACTAGAGATTTGAAATTCAGATGCAAATCTGAAATTTTGTCATTCATGCCCATCTCTTTATATTTCTGTTTAGTTTTAATGGAAATTTGAAATTAAATATTTTGTGGTTTTCAGTCCATAGAGAAGACATCATTCAACCTCACTTTACCTTTTCTCTTAGCTTAAGATCTGAATTTTTTCCTTATCATATTAGGTATGTTCCAGAAGCTGACGATTTGTACAAGAGAGCCCCATTCCCTTGAGAGGGGTCAAAAGTGTGCATGAAAATCTCTGAAAATTATCTTCTTCAGAGCCCAGAAAAAACTCCTATGGTGGCTTGTTGCTGTCTTAGTTTTTGTACAATGATTTTCAGACCATAGGACATATATTACCTTCTGTTATGCTGTGTTTAGCTTCCTTAGTAATTCTTTCATAGTTATTCATTCTTGACTGAAGGGATTTTGTTTTGTAATGAAGTATCAGTTTATAAGAATTGCATTCAGATGCCGAACTACATTTCCACAAGACACTTGGAATAGCTTCTGAAACTTTAGCTTTCTTTCCTTTAATATATGGCAAAATAAAAAATGACTTCTGCAGTTTTTCAGGAGTTGTTATATAGATTGTGCAATTATCTCTACCATGGTAAAGACCTACTGCTATCCTACACTGTGACTAAGTAAATGACAAAGATGATTCATTAACATAAGTAAAGTACTTGAAATTTAAACAGAATTTGAACAGAATTTTCATCCATAACATGCTGCAGCAGGTACTGACCTAGCTCATGACACAAAGTGATGAGTGTTGCGCAATGTGAGTGCAAGATAAGAAGCTGTAAGAATAATATAAAAGGATCTTCAGAATAGCAATCCCATAACACCATGGCAGCACTTAAGAGCCTTGACAGTCCTGACTGGAAGATAACTGGCAAAAACAAGACAAAAAAACCCCCATGCTTGGTAGATATTTCTTAGCAAACATTTTTCTTTTATTTTACCACCGATTGAATAGATTGTTTTGGTCTCTTCCAGTATTATTTTTTCTTTTGGAAAAAAGATTACTATTTTAAGCTAAGGAAAGGAAAACAAAAAAAAAAAAGAGCCACATAACTGTTACAGGACAATGCTTTTCAGCCTGTAGCAAGTATACCAAGCTTCACTTGCAGTCATCCTCCTGTTAGGGTTACTAGTACACCCTCTCTTTCCTGTCACTTTATTTCCTAGGTAACATTCCCTACCTTAGACATTAGCATATCTCAGCATGGTCTACTGAGCAGAAAAACCTTTTGGTTTCTCTTGGTCTGTTTTCTAAAACACTGGATAATGTGAGAGTGGTTGTTTCTCACTATCTTCTTCCCCCATCACCCCCACACACATACACACTAAAAAAGTATTATGTCTATAATTAAAATTGCCTAGACTAGTGGATTTCATGGCATTTTGAAAAAAATAGCACTGCTGCAGGTTTTACTGGCGAAACGTAGGACATAACCCAGGGGTTCTGGAACTAGGAGTGCTGAGGATGCGACAGTGCTTGACATGCTTTCCATCATATTCGGGGTATACAGTTTTGTTCAATGGCTTTCAGCACCCCCATTCTACAAATTGTTCCAATGCCACTGACATGGCCCATGGTTTGAACCACATAGTACTTGAATTAGGAGTGAATCCTAGTCCCACACAATTTATTCTCCATGCATTCCATGTGATAGTATGGAGTTATTTTTGAACATTGAAACTTTCCTCACATTGACATTATCTAAAGAGGTCTTAATGTAGGTTAATGAAACCTAATAGTTATGTGTTCCTCAGCAATATGTTGGCTAGCACAAGACAAGAGGGGCTCATTACTTTGGATGGCCAAGATCTATATTACATCCCAAGGGCTTCTGACTAGCCTTCTATTTTATATGCTGGGATGCAGGACAACCAGCTAGAGATGATTCATACAGCGTTTTTGATAGATTACACAGAGAGAGAGAGAGAGAGAGAGAGAGAGAGAACTGACCTTAGAATCTAGCCAGAAACATTGAGGCAGGTAAATACGCTGATTTTTTTAAGTTATTTTAAAATTAGGTTTTCTCCAGAGGATTCAGAATACCGGCTCAAATGTTAATGACAATTATTGGAGTAAGAACTCTTAGTATTTTCCATTGCTCAGTACCCCTCCAATTTTATTATTCAAAAGCAGTTTAAGAACTGTTAGAAATCAAGGCTCCAGTCCTGCAATTCACTATTCACAGGTGTACTGCTCCCCCCAGCAGTTCTCGACCGACATATGTTGAATTGAAGGATGAAAGCCCAGAGATATAGGATGGGTGTACAGTAATTACCAGATGTCTTTAATGAATGTCATCTATTGTCCTAAATCTTACTCCAGTATTTGTAGAGTGGAGAGCTACACAGATTTCTTTCTTCCTTATACAGAATTGTCAGAATTTTTTATAGCTTTTTTAATGGTGCCTTTCAGTGAGCAAGGAGGTTTTTCTTTTTAAAAGTTTATTTCTATAGCGAGTATTTATTTTGAAAATCTTCATGTTATATGTTTGTGGTCTGGTGTGCTGTAAGTATTTTTTTATTTTGTTTATTTTAGCAAGGCTGTTCCTATGCAAGGTATTTCTTTAAGCAGGTACTGTGCAAATATGTGTGCATATTAGTAATGTCTAGACTAAAATTACTTATTGACTTGAAACGGAACATCAAATTTTATCTTCTTTGTAAATTGGAACTTGACAGTTTGGATCCTAATAACTGGATATTTTCCATCCCCCTACAGTTTTAGTTCTGGGTCAGATCTGAAAAATGGAACAATGTTTTGGTTTGAGGTAGCTGAAGTCTTGTGAGAAGAGCTCTTCCTATGTGTGATGGAGCTCTTCCTATCATTCCCTGCCCCAAAACGAGCAATGTAGGTGAGTCCTCCAAGCAGCCTAGCAGGGCCGGCTCTGGCTTTTTTGCCGCCCTAGGCAAAAAAGCCACCCGCCTTACCCCTCCCGCCCCAGCAGGGCAGGGGAGGGCGCCAAGCCCGGCCACGGGCCCGCAATCCCCAACCGGCCGGAGTGCCGGGAGCAGGGTGGAGAGCCCGGCCGGGGCTCTCCACTCCCCCCGGCGGCCAAAGTGCCGGGGGGAGGGTGGAGAGCCCCCGGTGGCCAGAGTGCCGGGGGGAGGGTGGAGAGCCCCCGGCGGCCACAGCGCTGGGGGGAGGGCGGTGAGCCCGCTGCAGCTCCGCTCTCCCCGGCAGCCAGAGCGCCAAGGGGAGGGCGGCGAGCCCAGTCACGGCCCCGCTCTCGGGCCAGAGTGCCCCGCCGCGCCGCCCCCTCCAGGCGCCGCCCCAAGCACATGCTTGGTGGGCTGGTGCCTGGAGCCGGCCCTGCAGCCTAGAGAGGCTGCATGAAGCTTAGCCAATCAGGGAGGAGTTGCAGGGAGCAACCAATCCAGGACTGGCAGGCTCAGATAAAAGAGAACTGCAGGGCAGAGTAGGGTCAGTTGCTGCTGGGAGCTCAGGGGGTAAGGACTATATCAGTGGAAGGCTGAGAGAACTGTAAGTATCTTGGATAGAGCAGCTGCTGGCAGGGGCTGGGGGATCAAGATGGATCGACTGGCTGGCTGCTGTGTCTGAGCAGCTGAGGGCCCTGAGATTAGAGCAAAGAAAGTGCTGGGGCCGTGAGGAAGCAGCCCAGGGAAATATAGCAGTATTGAGAGAACTTAGAGACACAACAGGAGGCTGCTTTTACAGGGTCCCAGGGTTGGAACGGGTAGTGATGGGCAGGCCTGTGTTGCTGGAATTGGGAAGTGTCTGGACAATAGGATCATGGTATGCATCTCTGGAAGGGGAAACGTGGATGGTGGCCTACCCAGAGAGCTGAGTTGCAGTTATAGAAGCTGAGGAAGCAGAAATGGAGTGATGGTGTGCAGAACACAGATGGGGGAGTCTGCCTTAATTAGACCCCAGAGTGTCCAGGAGAAGGTGCTAGTCTGGCAATAAGGGCTGCACTCCATGACACTGTTATTTTAAATTAGAATGGTAGAAATCTTGAGAGACCCAACTGTGATACCTAGCCTTGTCTGACCCCCAAACCTAGTACTCCTCTGCAACCAAATAGTGCACATCCCTGCTTTATATGGTGAAATACCCAGCTAACAAGCACCCACTTTACAAATATGGAAATGTATATGTGTTTCTGATTACAGTGTGTAATTGTTGTTGATTTTTTTTTTAAAGTGACTTTCTCAAGTAGTAACCGTAATAAGCAATTTGCCAGAAGCTGATAGGCTATAACCCATTTGCATGTACATCTACAAAATTTTGCATTACTGATGTATACATTTGTATTCCCCATTGGATGTAAATAAATCATTAGTGAATTAGGAGTGATCACCTTTGTAAAGATAACTGGAAGAAGAAAAGGAAACTCTTTTAACAAAACCTCCCAAAAGAATAGATTTACTGAATGGCATTGTGTGAATTCTTGCCATATATTTTAGTGTTTCAGCAGCAATAAATACATTAACATATAGTCCTTTTTCTCTTTATAATCTTAAAAAATTCTCCTATTGGCATTACCACTTTTTCTGTCAGATCATTTTCTCTTTCACTTACTTTATTATAGCTCTCCCTTCTAGGAGATTCCCTCCGATCCCAATGACTCTTTTTCCTTTACTCCCTGCCTCCTTACTCTTCACTCTTGTCTTTACAGTTCTCCCCACTTGTGTCTCTGCTTTCCATTTTTGATTCTCCTCTGTGCCCTTCTCTTCCTTGTTCCTTATGGTGTGCTTTCCAGCCTACATTCTAACTGTGTCACTCTCCAGTCTTATTTTCCTTTTCTCTCCCACCCTCCACTGTTACAATTGTTTAAATACAGAGAGCAAACCCCTACTTCCAGTCTTACTTACGTTAGATTAAGAAAAAACAGCAAAACAAGGGCTAGCAAATTTCTGCATACGTCTGCCCTCTAACACACTCAGTCAGCCTCATGAGTTGGCAGCAGATTGTAAACTCCTCAGACAGGGCCAAAGTCCACTGTGTATTCATACAGAAATGAGGCCCCAATTCTGATATGGCCCTCTGGAGACTTCCATCATGAAAATATTTAATTCCCATTCAAACAGCAGCCTCCTAAACTTTTAAAGTTGCAGCAGTACAGAGAAAACAAGATCATAAGTCACATACCTGCATAAACTATATTACCCTTTTTCTATCTACTCATTCCCCCCCCTCAAGCCCCTTGCTGATGGCACTTTGAAATCAGCAACTGCTTTTTGCCCTGCTCCCATCTACTGCTCCCATCCACTGCATGATGCCACAGACTATTGGGACTTCGATGAAGCTCTACAGCAGAGAGCAGGAGTTCTATTTTTTTTTAAATCTGCAATCAGCAACATTCGAGTGAGATTTGATAATAGATTCCATTTTTCCCTTCCCCTCATATTTCTAACCATTGGTAACATAGGGAGGGAAAATCACTTTTAAAAATATGAGTCTTAATTAGACTGTGTCTCTTTAAATTCTGAAGATGTGCAGAATATTTTGGAATGTGAGATACAGTAAGGTACCAAAAGTGTGATGTGATGTTGCTAAGCAACTTCCCCCCTTGTTTTAAACAAATCACACAGAGCTAGCAACAGCTGCCAGAGCTCTTGGCTCTTAACAATAACTCAGAGCTGAAAAGAACCTAGAACAAAGGTCTTCCAAAATGAGCTGCATTAAATAATGGACGCTCACAGTGCCAGTAAAAAGGAGTCCCTATTTGTTAAAATAATTGATTAAAATAATAAATGTAGCTGTCTGTTAGAATTCTGTCTCTAAAAATATTTTCAGTGACAATTATTCAATATTCTTTAAAATTAAAGATATAAAACCCTGTTTAATAAATTGCTGTTTTGAAATAATGCCATTTTTCCTTTTCTGCATGACAACAAATCTGTGGGAGTGAATAAGGTCCATACCAGATGTCTGGAAACATGCTTTAGCTTATCCAAAAAAGAGCTTTATTTTTTTTTCTTTTCAAGGGTGTGTGTTCTGTAAGCAACCTTTGCCCTGCTATTGATTGTGTCATCATTTTGGCATCTTACAAGGAGAGAGGTGTTCTTCTTTTTCAGTGTCAGATTCAATAAAAGTAGGTCTGGCTTTAGCATATTAAAAACCTTCAGAGGTTAGCATATGCTCTAAATTACTAAATTGACTGGATTTTTCACAACCTTTTTCAAGTCTCTAGCTAGATGCCAGATAAAGATTTTTCTTTATTCTGGGCCTTTATTAGTGATAGCTTTTGTGAGCAATAGTTGTAGAATTATATTTCAGCAATACCTGAGTGTTTCAGTGACATTTGCTGCCCTCTGGTTAGGGGCAAAGAGTTCTAGGTAATTCACTTATGTCATTTCAGTGTATCCACTTATGGCAGCTTGTCACATATTGTTTATTTCTTGCTGTGTTTCAGAATTAATTGTAAAGTGGTTAAGGTACATGCCTACTAGCGTGTTCCTGAGAGCTGATGGAGTGGATCAAAGATATAAAAGGATCACAGAAAGGTGTTCGGTTTAGCAGAGAAACTACTATCAATGTTAAGACCCTCTTGGATTAGAGACTAAGGGTAAGAAAGTTCATTTATCAAAAAACGTACATTTGTGTCAACTGTTTCACAGTTACTTGCTCAATTTCTATATTGCAGCATGAGTATAAATTACTTTTTAACACAGTGGTGTCAAACAAGATATACAAGGTGGCATTTTGGTCATTATATGTCTGATAATTTGCCACAGTCTCTATTTTCTAACACATACATACCCCCATACACATAAAAAAGCAAATAGGTGATAAGCCTATAAATGTGTAAAACATGGCTTTGTTGCCTAGAGCGCACACGCTAGTATACACAGTTACATTTAAAATTCAAGGATGAATGATCAGACCTTGTATTCCAAAAGATAAAATTCTGAACTCATATGCTCTACTATTAGGATGAACGATCAAATAAATAGTGACCATACTTCATTAAATTCCACTGGAGAATTTCTAGATAGCTTTCCTCAAAACTTTGAACACAGCATAAGATTATATGGGGATGATTTACCCATCTAAATACCTATAGATTTAAAGGTAAGTGTGTGAGTAAATTATCCTGCATCTCACTGAAAATGCAGGGGCTATTAGATGTTAATATATGTAATATTAAGATTTATGAGACACTAGATGAAATATCTGTAGCATGTATCAGTTCTTGTACATGAATTATGATGTTGTGCCTGGCTCGCTACTGTAATAGTAGGAAGAATCTTGTGGTGTTTACTGTGAGGTACACTACTTAGACATGGTAGGAGGACTCAGTTGTAAAGTGATAAATCTTGTTCATATCCATATAAGAAGAAATGGCCAAGGACAACATTGGGACACAGCTCCTCTCTCAACATGACATTTTAAGCCAGATGCCATTCTAGAGGCTGCTCTATAAACAATAATGCCTAGAACCAGCTGGATATGATACATAGAACAGTATATTACCACCATAACTGGCTCATTTTTGTTCCCTTCCTTATATGGTTATCCCTGAGAACATATTCCCTCAGCATGGTAGCTAGTGCTGCAAAAGGAAATGCAAGAAATCATGAACTAAACTGTTCCGCTCCGCAGAAATGCATATACAAAGGATAGCAGAGACCAGGAAACACTGAAAGAGCAACCTTGTAGATTTTTCTTCAACTAGACCCCTCCAAAGGGCTACAGCAGAGAGATGAGGAAATTTTCCCAACCCTGCAGCTCCTAGGAATCAGCAAAGAAGACACTTTACTCTTCAAACCTCTGATAGCTCATTTGTCGACTTCACTGGCAGCTCTTTCTTAGCTGTAGAAAATCCCCCTTCTAGTATTAATTTAGGGATGGCCAGCAGCTGAAATACGTTCTGCCATGAACAGGGAGTGTGCTGCAGAGAGTGGCAGCTCCTCTCTGGACTCTTGGCCCTGCCCATTAAACCCTAATGGCAATCCAGTGAGTGTCTTCTTTGGGTGTGTTCAGGATGGGAGAATGATCTCCACCCACAATCCCAAACAGGGCCCCACCTCTACTCAACGAAATGAAAGCAATGATAGTGACCAGGATGGAGGGTGGGAGTGCTAGATGGCTCTCATGACTGTCTTGTAGTGTGTCTATTGAAGAAATTATTGATTAACTCTAGTTGATGCAAGTGCAGACTAGTAACATTGTTCACCCAATTGTATATTCAAAGTCCTAGGTCTGTGACACTGAATACAAACTAACCACTGCATTATTGTGGTCACCTTCAGAACAGAGAGCTGGACTTAGGGCCAACTATAAAAAGATATTTAGGTGCCTAAAGTTACAGTTAAGTCTTTTGAAAATCCCAGTAGGCACCTAGGTACCTAACTCCCCTGGATTCCCATTGCCTGGGTGATTCATTTGCAAAAAATCTAATGCTGGTAGAATCATCTTGCATGCACATATACTAACTAGACCAACGAGGGACTCACTTGAGACCATACAGCAGTCCTGAGTGTTTAAAAAGTTCTTCACTTTAACTAGGTGGAGGGGAAGCCTCTGAAGTTACAAGTGGGGCAGACCAAGAACAGCAGCAGGGCAAAAAACTTCTGCAGCTGTAACAGTCTTTGCTCCTGGCACTGATCTCACATATACTGATTTTATACCAGGATATAATTGGTTGACAAGTGGAGTTGCTCCTGATTTACACAGGTATAACTGAGAGCAAACTCAAGCCCTTTATTTCTAGTGTCTTAACTCAAGCAGATTGTCATTGCCTCTTGATGTGGTCTCCCAGCTTCTCCTAACTAGCCCTCCTCTGTTTGTTTTCAGTTAGCTCATGGACCCTCACCTTAACTTGAGTCTATCAGCCCTTCAATTCCAGGAGTCACAGTCTCCTTCTACCTCCTAGCTGCTTTCTCAGAAGCAGCCTGCTGTGAGGCTATCTTACACCTTTCTCTCCCTTTTATAGCAGATCTTGTTTTCTCTGCTGGTCACAGTTGTGGATGTCTATCTCCATGATAGGCAGGTCTGGCAGCTGTGTGGGGTTGTGAGGGAGCTGCTTGCCTGTAAGTAGAAAAGATTCTTCCCTTCTGTCTTTGCTTAGTATGGGGTTTGTAAAGTCCATTACTCAGCCAAGTAGACATACACATCTTCTGTCTGCTCACAGGAAGCGCTGCTTCTGGGCAACAGGGAGGGAGAGCAACTGAAATATAGCCTCTTCATTTAGCAGAGAAGGACAGAGGTGTACTCCTCAGAGCTTCAGCTCAGTGCCGGTATGTTTCATTATGGTGGACTGCCAATAAGTTCTCAGTTGAGCACTGGAATAATTCTGCGCCAGATATCAGTCTGGCTTTGAAGTGCCAGAATTTCACAAGGAAAATGAATTGATGTGAATCATGCTCATCCAGATCTTAGCCTTTCTAAAAATCAGCCTTCCAAAAGCAAACTGTTAATGTCTCTGGAATATATCTTTCTTGGAATGAGGCATTATAAACATCTAGGAGGATATTAGTTACCCTTTCTGCCATATGTTTATACAATTTTGGTCCTTATCTGTCCCAGAAGTTTTTCAGAGTAACTTGACTCATGATTTGAATGATTTTAGAAGCTTAGAGGAAACTTGTATTCTAATTTATTCTAGAATGCAAGATAATTAATCTTATATTTTAAAAAATGGTGTAATATGTCTTAAATAGTTTGTGTGTTTTTAACTTTTTAAGTATTATTTTCCTGCTTTGTCTATTTTCTTTTGTATTCCTGATACGGTTAATCCAAATGGTTTAGTTTGTTTACAAGATCCAGCATCTGAGATGCATACAGTGGTCACATATTTTGCATTAATGACAGTTTGAGGGTGACATTACATGTAAAACCTGAATGATTTGCAATTCATAACATTTTATAGCCCTTTCTATAAAGGTGACTTTGTTCCTACAAAATCCTGGCTTTCATTTCCTCTTCAAATGAATTTGCTGTAATTTGTACTTTGGCCAATGAGTAATTTACTTATTTTTTTAATTTAGCAGCTGAAAAGAAAGGCTGTAAAGCCTCTTAAAAGGGCTTTATCAGTCTTTCAAAAGAGCGGCCTTCCTTGCTTCATTTTAATAGAAAGAAATAGTTCACATTGAGTATTAAATGTTTAGCAGATATTATATTGAAAAGATAAATATTAAGATGATGACAAATTGTATTTGATCATTTCCTTTCCAGTTGTCCAGTGGGTAAAAAGTAGCTATGAGACCAGATAATTTTAATTATGACATCACAGTTTTAATGTATTAATAAGATAGATCATCTCCTGTGTTTAATTTAAATAGAGAGTCAAGACACATAATTTGTACCCAGATCGAGACATTAATCCCCTCTCCCATGAAATGTGAGGGCCATTCAGATCTAGAACTGTGCTAGTTTCAAAATTCAGATCTCAATCCTAGTTTGAATTCTCCTCAATCCCTCATAGAATCATAGAATATCAGGGTTGGAAGGGACCTCAAGAGGTCATCTGTTCCAACCCTCTGCTCAAAGCAGGACCAATCCCCAATTAAATCATCCCAGCCAGGGCTTTGTCAAGCCTGACCTTAAAAACCTCTAAGGAAGGAGATTCCACCACCTCCCTAGGTAACCCATTCCAGTGCTTCACCACCCTAGTGAAAAAGTTTTTCCTCATATCCAACCTAAACCTCCCCCACTGCAACTTGAGACCATTACTCCTTGTTCTGTCATCTGCTACCACCGAGAACAGTCTAGACCCATCCTCTTTGGAACCCCCTCTCAGGTAGTTGAAAGCAGCTATCAAATCCCCCCTCATTCTTCTCTTCTGCAGACTAAACAATCTCAGTTCCTTCAGCCTCTCCTCATAAGTCATGTGCTCCAAACCCCTAATCATTTTTGTTACCCTCCGCTGGACTCTTTCCAATTTTTCCACATCCTTCTTGTTGTGTGGAGCCTGAAACTGGACACAGTACTCCAGATGAGGCCTCACCAATGTCGAGTAGAGGGGAATGATCACGTCCCTCGATCTGCTGGCAGTGCCCCTACTTATACAGCCCAAAATGCCGTTAGCATTCTTGGCAACAAGAGCACACTGTTGACTCATATTCAGCTTCTTGTCCACTGTAACCCCAGGCCCTTTTCTGCAGAACTGCTGCCTAGCTTTTCGGTCCCTAGTCAGTAGCAGTGCATGGGATTCTTCCATCCTAAGTGCAGGACTTTGCACTTGTCCTTGTTGAACCTCATCAGATTTATTTTGGCCCAGTCCTCTAATTTGTCTAGGTACCTCTATATCCTATCCTTATCCTCCAGCATATCTACCACTCCTCCCAGTTTAGTGTCATCTGCAAACTTGATGAGGGTGCAGTCCAAGCCATCCTACAGATCATTAATACCACAGGAAAAAAAATCTTTTAGGCGGCTGGAGGAGGGAATGGAGTTGGAGTTTCAGGTGGGCCTCACTCCACTACAAATCTTCAGTATTGCCAGCTATGAGCAATCAAAAAAAGTCTATTAAGTCCCCACAAAATCATGAGATTGGCTTAAAAATGTTATTTTTAAAAATGGGGTCTTTATTTGTCTTGTGGTTTGAGTCTGTAAGGTAGATGGTTTTTAACCTTTTCTTTGCAACCATGAGTACTAGAAACATAATGTTGATTTTTTTTTTTTAATGAAAGCTGAGATTCTCATGTTATCTCAGGATTTCAGCAGCAGGGGGTTTAATCAAAACACCAACTGAAATGTGGTAAAATTAGGTGAGTTGGCAATATGGTTTATATAAAATTGTTGATGTGTGAAAATGCACACAACCTACCTTGAAATTTCTAGGGAATACTAAGTGTCTGAGGATAAGGTACATATAGGTACATATAGTATGTTTTAAATTTAAAAAACTGCTTGTAATTTTACTGTGTAAGTAGAATTTCAAAGCCCTTCTGCTGAAGGGCATGGAAAACAGCAGACTTGATTAAAGTTCAGGTGCAGCACTGGCTTGGTGGTTATTATGCTCTCAAGACCTAGTGTATTTATTCCATCAATTGAAAGCTTAATGTGTTCCTAATCTTTATTCACACATGTGGTAAAAGAATTTTCTCTGTTGCTAAGGAATGGAGTAGCCTCAGCTAAAACAGAAAGATTCTTGGGTCATAAAAATAAGCTAAAAATGAAAACACCAGACTTTATTATCAACTGTATTGGCATATTCATTAATCACAAACAACTGGGCTCTAAACCTACTGTACACTAGAAAACTGGCTCAGAAAAATGGCTCTCTTTCTGGAGCCTTTTCAGAAGAGGAACTTTCCTGACTAACACGTCTGTAACTGATTCTGATTAATTCTCTAGACAGCTTTTGTCAGAGAACCTTCTGCCTCACCATTTTTGCTCCATTATATTTATATCATTATCTGAAATGTCTAATTCTGCACTCATTTCCTGAGACGAATCTGTCCTTCATTTCAAAAAGTGTTATTACGAGTGATTACTTGACACAGACAGGAATTGCTAAGAATATTAATATTTGAAAGTGAATTTAGTCCCTCATGCTGACAGTTCTGGAGCATTAAATCCTCCATTTGTCTACATGCCAGTGACAGCATGGACTGTAGAAATGCTGATATCTATCCCACTAACATGCCTCAAAATGTGACTTAGGGCGACTATAATAGCAATCCTTTTGTTTCTCCAAGCATAAAGGCTGCTCAGGTCTAGTACTATGGCCAATGCTAGAATTCACAGGAGGCCCATAGCCCCATCCTTACTTTTGAGCCAACAAGAAGAACTCATTCAGCACATGAGAAGGGCATTTTCAGGGTGGTGTATAGGCCAGGCCTACTCTATGCTCCTGGAGGATCTTTACGGTACAATAACTTCAGAAGCAGTCCACATGGTTGGTTTGTCTCTGTACCTACACCTAGCATGGCATTCATTGTACAGAGAGACTTCAGCTAGATAGAAGCGATTGGTCTGCCTTTGAAACTCCATGCAGTTTGGGGATATTTGTGTCTGGATTTTAGTTCAGGTGAAGACTTAGCCACCAAATTCAGATCAATATTTAGTTTGTGGACACTTCCCTCATCCACACATCATGTGATATAGTATGTGGTGTTCTTATGGGAAGGGGAGGTTTAAAATCTGAAATTATAAATAGAGAAGAGCTTGATGGACATTTGTCCACAGCTCAAAACCCTACATACAGTGCTTCTGGTCAGGAGTGAAAGGCATTTTCAGAGCTGTATAGGAACACTTGTATAGTTTGCCTCCACTCCATAAGAGGCAGCATGGTCTACTGGATTGGGCACAGAGCTGGGAATCAGATGATCTGGGACCTACACCTGTCTTAGTAATGACTCACTATGATTTTGTGATTATTTACTTATTTACTAGTCTCTTACTTTCATGAGCGCTAATACTTATAGAAATTTAAACTTAAAGCCAGTCTTACAAACTTTTATATAGTTTTCAAATCAGAAAAAGCACACTTGTGATAAGTGATGTGCATTGCCAGCTTGTGATGCTTTTAACAGATTTTTTTTTGGGGGAGGGGAGGGAAGCACAATCCAGTATTCCCAATGAAAAGTTTACGTGCTGGGTTTAAAGTTAAAATTGTTTACATCACTGTTGCAGTTATTCAGTTCAGCATTCAAATTCCCTTTATCTTCTAGATTAAATTCAGATAATTAAAATGGCAATGGTTAGTGCTGCTATAATTATGATTCTTAGAATTTCTGTCATTATCCACTATTTTCATCACATGAAAATTCTCTCCTGGTGAGAACTTTGTGTAGAGAGCCTTACTTAGGCAGCAAACTTTCAGTTTACAGGTTTTTTTTAAACATGGGTGTTTAAGTGAGTACTGCCACCTTTCTTGAAGGAAACTGCTTAGGTGCCTGACTACAAGACAAAATTCATGGCTTTGAATCCTAAGTGGAGATAGGCACGTCCATTGACCCAGGGCTTAGACCATACCTCAGCATTTCTTATGGGCTAACTCAGGCAGCTGCTGCTAAGCATGCTGACTTTTATGGAACCCATTCTGAAGTGCCTTTCTCTCCCCATGCATTGCAGAGAGAGCCTACATGCCTAATTCAGGGCTCCAAATTCTACTGGGTGACAAAGCACCTAAAAGTTAGGCACCACAATGCTGAGCTTTGCTTTGCCTAAATCCCTTTGTGGATTGAGGCCATAGTTTTCATTTTTAATTATATCTAATCCAATAGAATCCATCTATCTATTCTGGTGCAATACAAAGGCTTATAATAATCTGATAGTAACATGGAAATTAATTATGCCTACTGAGCTAGAATCTTGACATTTGGTACATTCATTCATTATAGCCACTGAGTATATTGACAAATATTTCCATATTCAATTTAGACTGGTGACCTAAGATAGAATACCCATTCTTCTCTGATTTCAACTGTTCAAGTGCTCTTTTGAGCTACAATCTCACATTTTGATACATATACATTGGGGACTGCTGATTACAGAGAAAAATGTAAATTTTCTCAGACCATCTAAAATTAATAAAAATTGTATTAATTTAATAACAAGATCTGTGTAAAGGGAATGTTCAGACTGTAAAATGGGGCACTCAGAAATCAGAAAAGAAAAATAAGGTTGCCAATTCAACCTTGTGTAGATAGTTTTTAATTACATGATTACATACTCAGTATTGCCAACTTTGAGTTTAAAAATGGTGAGATTTGGCTTAATCATCATGAGTTTTTAAAACATAACAAGTAGTTAATTTTGGTCTAATGCCTGACTTTAATGTTTAGGGAGAAGCACCCACCCCCAATCTGCATGTGACTGTTAATGATACAAAATTCACTCTTCAGTGCATACACAAATACAAGTCTCCTCCCTAGCTGCTTGGAGTGGGACTCCCTCCATGTCCTCTCTCAACTTCTGAGGTAAGGAAGCTAGTATTCCATCCCTCTCCTCCCATTCCCCATCCCTCTCCTGCCACTTTTTCCATTCACCTAGCTCGTACCCCTGAGTCTCCTGTCTACTTCTCTCCTTTCCAGCCCTGCACATTTTCCCTTCCTTTTTCTCAAGTCTTCTCTGTACTGTCAAACTGCCAGTTGCTGAGAATGGGTGCAGCCAAACTGATGCACACTGCAACTTCTCTGAAAGCATAGAAAAGGACAAACTATGCCCACAAAATAAGGTTAAAATCTTCCCGTGTAAATAAGAATTATTTTCCTGCACTACACAATCTCTCTGCCTGGCCCACAATATTCCTCTGTCCCCATAGTCACCCTCTTTGCCCTCCAGTCTCTCTGTCTCATCACATTCTTTTTCACATTCTCCCCACATTCAGTTTCCCTGCCTCACCCAATGTTCCTTTGTCCATATTTTATCTCTCTGCTGCATCTAGGATTTCCTTGCCCTCACTGCAATTTTTTTTGTCTCCATAGTCTCATATTCCGGCCCATCTGTGGCCCACATGAGGTGACCAAAGGGCCATGCTCTTCCCTGAGGTCAGCCTGCTTCAGATCTATTGGAAACAGTGAAAGATGGCCACTGCAGGTGTTAGACAGCATAGTCTGAATAGGGTCAGTTTATTTTTTGTCAGCAGTGCTTTATCTGTTATAATTTGCTGTGTGCATGTTTCCATGACAACTGAGGGAAAAAATAAAATCGTAACCAAAATTCAATGGATGCAAATGTCAGAACATACAAGAGAAAACAACCTATTTGACTTCATACTGTGCTGATAAATGTGAGTTTGGGAAAGAGCTCGGGATCACAGAATTTTTTTCCAGCACTTGTAGGCCTCTCTTTCATACAGTTTATTCTCTTTTGAATATCCTCTTACCTCATTAGAGAGACGAGGTGAGGTAATATATTTTTTTTTATTGGGCCAACTTCTGTTGGTGAGAGAAATAAGCATTCAAGCTACCCAGAGCTCTTCTTCAGGTCATAGTAACTGTAACCAGTAAACAAATGTTTTATAGAGTATTCATTTTCCACATAAATCTCAATTACACTTATTTAAATTATTTACATTATTTTTATTTGGGGTACAATTAGCCTTCTAATTCCCTCCCGATGTTTATTTCCAAAAGGCTTTGTGTTTCAGCTGTAAGGATGAGAAATATAGTACAATCTTCTGTATAGAGATATAGTGTCCATGAAAAGAGTGATAAAGCATTATGCACGTTTGCCTAGGACAGGGTTATTTATTTTTTGTCAAAGTCCAAATTTCTTGGTCAAGGTATAATCAAGGTCCAAACTTCAGAGAAAATAATAATAAAAAAACAATAATGATAATAAGTAAAGATTTCCGAGTCCCTTCAAAAGCGTCTGGTGGTCTGGATTTGTCCTGCAATCTGCTTATTGACTAACCCTGGACTAGTATTATCCTACACAGCTCAAAAAATATTAGACTGGACATAAAGGATGGAGGTAAGGTGACCAATATATTTATTAACTCATTCTTTGGCGAAAGAACTGATTGTCACATCTCCTGTTACCCTAAATAAACTAAGATAAGATATCAAATCCCACAACTATCTATTTCTAGGCCCAATGGATACTTTTTGTTTTACTGAATCACAAGCTATCAGTGCAAACTTGTCCTTGAAAAATTTCATTTTGAATAGGTGCAGATAGAACACGGAAAATGAAAAATGCACTGGCACTGATCTTCCTTTGCAATATGCACAGGACTTGAGTCACAAACACTGCCTATTCCCACTCCCTGGCTCAAAGCCACAAGAAAATTGCCTACACTTCTGTGCAACAGGATAGGAAATTATTCTGGTGGGAGCTAGACAGGTTCTGATATATAGTACAACCACACAACACTTTTAGTTCTTGTTATGTCTACTATAGACAATTTTCTTAATTCCCCATTGAAATGGACGAAGTGAGTGCCTGCCCCGGTACTATTCAGTCCTGTCATTTGCGTTCTCTGCATTCAACTTTGGCAGCATGCCATGTTTCAGATTTTTTTTTAATGGAATGTTTTCCAGTTATAAAGAGAGAAATAGCAGCTAAGGAAGTAAAAGCACCATCATATCTCATACCATTAAATTTGGGTTAATCAATACCTAGCATTATTCTCTGATTTTTTTTCTTTTTTTATTCATCAAGTTTTAATTTGAGATTTATTTTGGTTCCTGATGCTGGCTTCCAATTAGTAACTTGAAAGAATGGGATGCAGACAGTGTACTCAGGGAGACACAATTACAGGGTGAAGCTTTTATTACCATTTGATGCTGTAGTGAAATTATATTCCTGTCCTGAAATGTCCAGAAAATAAACATAGTGTGGGGATATGTTGGTGTATGTATTTTGCTTGAGAGTCAACAAATTGTAACCCTAAGAAGAGGCCAATTTGTAGCTCATGTTTACATGGGATTAAAGGCCACATTAGCCAGAAGGACAAAACTGGTGTAGGGAGGGGGGGAAGGGGAGGGGAAAGGTTTGTGGAATGCTCCAGATGAATCAAACCATAGCAATCCAGGTATTAGAGAAATCCTGACAAGATCAGAAGGCTATAAGGTTCTGATGATGATGTTGATGATGGAATGTAAGACTCGTTCAATTAGAAAAAAAGAAGATAAATGGATGAAGATTGTAAGTCTCGTACATATTTTTCTCTTGGTTTCCAGTCTCCTCACATAACAAAGCCAAATCTACAGTCTGCCATTATGTGAAACTGACACAAGATATAGATTCACTATTTCCTCTTTACGTGCAAAATACTTAGTTCTTCCTTGGCCACAGGAATGTATTGAATTCTAGGGTGGAGGAGGGAGAAGTAACAGTATTATTGAAAACCGAGCTGTTGTTATGGCAACTAAAAATAAATCTAGTTGCTATGGCAACTGGAATTTGAAAGCTCAGTAAAGATCTTATTTTTCTAATCCTATTGAAAAATTGATCAAAACAAACATTTTAATTTTCCTGTAGCTAATCATCTCTAATAGTCATGGTTATTGCTTTATCTAATGTTTTTTCAACTGTCAACTTATAAATAACTTAATCAAGAAGACACATGAGGGCATGCTTTAGTGGACCATTAATACATACCTCAGATATATTGTCGGATTACAAGGTAAAGGCTGAGGGACTACAACAATCCAATAATGATTTAATGGCTACATAAGCTATGGGTTTTTTAATGGATTTTTGCTATTATGTGTTTACTAATCACACATTTTATAAGTATAAATACATGTTAAATATTCCAACATTTTACCTTTTCATTCAGCATCTGTTCCTCCAACTTCCATATTCAGCCTTATTTTTTGTCAGCTCTCCAGATTACATCAAGCCTCTTTTCTGGCATTTTTAGTCCATTAAGCTCTGTTCTTCCACTTTGGGTCTGGTCTTCCTTAAATCTGTTTTATTCTAGTTCTTTAATTTATCTCATATGGCAACATTTAATTGGCATCTCTAGGCCACTTCTTTATTTTCCTTTGTCCTGAGCCATGTATATAGTAAGTCAAAACAATGTAAGTTGAAAAAACTCTCTCTCAATGCCAAAATGATGCTGACAAATGGCTCCACACCTTAGTTCCCACAGTGTCTTTAATTGTTTCCATTTCTTAAAAAATAACAAAAGCTAATTAAAATAGTGCAATTTTTACTTTTTGTTCAGTGTTTTGCTTCAACCTGAAGCTGGGGCACACTTGGTGGGGCCACATAGATTCAATTTTATTGTCATCAATAACCAATGACATAACACCTTTTCGGATCTGGACTGGCTGTTGGCTGGGGCACTTGGTCTCTAGAAGACAAGGGCTAGTCAAGAAGATAATTCTGGTGAGTTTAAAAGGGATAGCAGGGCCAAATGAAGTCCTCTTCCACTCTACTCCTTTGACTAACTGGATTACTCTGGAGGGCTCAGTCTTTTTGGCATAAGGACTGGAAAGAGTTCTAAATACACTTATGTTACAAGATGCCAGGCTTTGGGATCTGAGATGAATATAGTCTGGTGACTGGAGACCTGAGATCATGAGCTCAGCAGGATCCGGATGGGTACTTTGTATTGGTTTTTCTATGACCAGGCTGGTACCAACATGGTTGGAAGAATTATCTGTCCTACGCAGTTAGCTAAATTACAGTTTTGATTCATTAGGTTGAACAAGTCTTCAGCGATTGGTAAGATTATTATTATTCTTTATGCTCAGAAAGCTACCCATAAGACTGTGAATTTGGAGACTCATCTTCTCTTCCCGGCTCTTCACCAGATTGCCTGTATAACTTTGGGAAAACCATCTTCTCCTTGATTTACTTTCATCATCTGTAAATTGGGAATAATACATGTAGTGCCTCAGAGGGAGTTAAGGCTAAATCCCTTCATGTTTATAAAGCACTTGAGTAAAAATTCTCTGCTAGGGACCACAAATGAAATGCAAGCATTTGTTCTCTAATTTTTGTTTATTAGATACACTAGGATGGTATTTGCAAAACTGCTCAACAGTGGCCTAATGTTACTCCTATTGAAGTAAATGGGATTTTTTTTACTATTGACATAACCGGAAGCAGATCTAGTTAAACGTTGAGCTCTTGAGAAATTCCCACTCTGCCCAGATAAGTGCTCTTAATGAAGACTGTTCTATGACCAATTTGAGCATGATAAAAACGATACCAATAGATACCAAAATGTTCTGATGCTGCATCCACACACAATAAGTCTGGCTCTACGGCTGCAGCAAAATGGAAAATACAAATTAAACTCTGTAATTAGCTTTTATTACTTTTCTAAAAATGAAAATGTTATAGGAATTTATGCTATGTTGTAGCACTTAATATTTTGTCATTGAGTGGGAGTTTCTTCAGCTTGTACTGGTTTGACTTAATGTGCATTAAAGTGGTTGTACACATAATTATCTTTGAACAGGATACATACACTGTAGCTTGCTTGCTTGTCGACTAAGCAATTGCATACTTGCTGCCTTCCACAAGAGTCCTCAGTATATTCTTTACCTTTCTTTACCTGCGGAAAGGATTATATTGGCAAGAATTAGAGATGTAATACAATGATTACAACTAGAACACTTGCTGAAAGATCAGGTGGTAATATTTTATATTAAGGTAACATCCGTAATTACAGTGCACCAAATCCTGAAGGCCTTATTAAAAACTGAGAAAGGATTTTAGGATTTGGCCTTTTGTTAGTAAGTAATAATTAATGCATGAAAATTGCTGCATATGACACATTTTTAATTGTATGTATTCCAAACTTTTAAGTGCTTTCTAATAGGTTGGTATGATACCTGGTAAGTAAACTTTAAAAAGTGGTTACATGTTTGTTATATGTGTTATAGCTAGATCAGTGTGGAAGGACACTGAAGCTAAACTCCTTCAGATTTTGTGGAAGGGGTTCAGAATTGAATCATGTCCATAATCCATTCTTATGGTTTCATTCTGAGTTGGCTCCAAAAACAGAAGAGGCCTATTTTTCAGTTCCAGTTTAGAAATGGCCAAAGTCTCACACAAACAGTTATTTCTGAAAGATTTTAAATAGATGGATACAAACTTAGAAAGTATAGGAGAGTGACAGTCCTATTGAAGTCAATGATTATTATGTCACTAAATTAAATAGGGCCAGAATTTCGCCCAAGGTATTAATATACACATTTATAATGGAGATATCCTATCTCCTAGAACTGGAAGGGACCTTGAAAGGTCATCGAGTCCAGCCCCCTGCCTTCATTAGCAGGACCAAGTACTGATTTTGCCCCAGATCCCTAAGTGGCCCCCTCAAGGATTGAACTCACAACCCTGGGTTTAGCAGGCCAATGCTCAAACCACTGAGCTATCCCTCCCCCCATACATACACCTGATCCTTCAACTGGATCTTCTATAACAAAGCTTTATGCTGTCATGGAATCCCGCTGAAAACAGCAGATCCCATGGGTTTTAGGATCATACTATTATTGGTATTAGTATTTTATTAGACATATTAGTGATATTTTTATTACTCATATATTAACCTCATACTCTGTTTTGCTAAAGCTAAAGTTTTAAATGAGTTGCAAACTTACCATTTTCCTATTAGTAATTATGGAGATAAGCACCATATTTTGGGTATATATAATAAGTAAATAATGTCCCTAATGACAAAGCACGTTGAAATGTGTTTAACATTCTCTTTTTGAAACAAATCTTACAGGCTTATTTCAATCAGAAGACTCAAGTCTCAAATATTATAGTCCAGTATGCTTTTTAAAAATGCATTTAAATACATTTTCTGTGCCACAATTTGAATAACAGTTGAGCATTTCTTATTGAATTGAACAGTACACTTTATCTAAGGGTTTAATGTTCCATGTTCTGATTGTTGCACACAAAATAAAATGTTGATTATCTGAAGAGAAGATTAAATGGCTTTGTCTATTTTAGGCTCCACTGTGGATGCCATGGTAACAGAATACAGTAAAGGAATCTATGACCATGCACAACTTAACCTTCTCCTATCTCTGCATTTTCCAGCTTTTTATTTACATAGTACATTTTAAAAGAATCTACCACACTGAAAATTTCCAGTATTGATCAGTGATCCAATCTGGTAAGTCTCATCTTCTGGGGACTTAAAAGTAGTTTCTCCTACAATATAAGGTACCAGGGCTTCGTAAATCCTCTGCTACTGTTGCATTTATGGCCAGATCGTACAAATTATCTATGTCCCTGTATTTGGGGCAGTGCAGAGCTGCAGAAGGAATTAGCCCTTCCAGGACCCTATATGCATAGATAATGGTTAAATACCCCTGGTCTTTTGGTGTGACTTTTGCCCTTGGGGTTCATGGCGAGAGCAGTGCTTGTGTTTTCCCATGTGCAGGATCTGGCTCTTTTGTTGGAGTGTTAGAAAAGATGACTTTTTTATGCTCACCTACCTCAGGACCAAGAAAAGGGTATCTCTTGGATTTAAAGGGCCAGACCCTCAACTATTGTAAATTCATAGATTCTAGGACAGGAAGGGACCTCGAGAGGTCATCGAGTCCAGTCCCCTGCCCGCATGGCAGGACCAAATACTGTCTAGACCATCCCTGATAGACATTTATCTAACCTACTATTAAATATCTCCAGAGATGGAGATTCCACAACCTCCCTAGGCAATTTATTCCAGTGTTTAACCACCCTGACAGTTAGGAACTTTTTCCTAATGTCCAACCTAGATCTCCCTTGCTTCAGTTTAAGCCCATTGCTTCTTGTTCTATCCTTAGAGGCTAAGATGAACAAGTTTTCTCCCTCCTCCTTATGACACCCTTTTAGATACCTGAAAAATGCTATCATGTCCCCTCTCAGTCTTCTCTTTTCCAAACTAAACAAACCCAATTCTTTCAGCCTTCCTTCATAGGTCATGTTCTCAAGACCTTTAATCATTCTTGTTGCTCTTCTCTGGACCCTCTCCAATTTCTCCACATCTTTCTTGAAATGCAGTGCCCAGAATTGGACACAATATTCCAGCTGAGGCCTAACCAGAGTAGAGTAGAACGGAAGAATGACTTCTCGTGTCTTGCTCATAACACACCAGTTAATACATCCCAGAATCATGTTTGCTTTTTTTGCAACAGCATCACACTGTTGACTCGTATTTAGCTTGTGGTCCACTATAACCCTTAGATCCCTTTCTGCTGTACTCCTTCCTAGACAGTCTCTTCTCATTCTGTTTGTGTGAAACTGATTTTTCCTTCCTAAGTGGAGCACTTTGCATTTGTCTTTGTTAAACTTCATCCTGTTTAACTCAGACCATTTCTCCAATTTGTCCAGATCATTTTAAATTATGACCCTGTCCTCCAAAGCAGTTGCAATCCCTCCCAGTTTGGTATCATCCACAAATTTAATAAGCGTACTTTCTATGCCAATATCTAAGTCGTTAATGAAGATATTTAACAGAGCCAGTCCCAAAACAGACCCCTGCGGAACCCCACTTGTTATGCCTTTCCAGCAGGATTGGGAACCATTAATAACAACTCTCTGAGTTTGGTTATCCAGCCAGTTATGCACCCACCTTATAGTAGCCCCATCTAAATTGTATTTGCTTAATTTATCGATAAGAATATCATGCGAGACCATATCAAATGCCTTACTAAAGTCTAGGTATACCACATCCACAGCTTCTCCCTTATCCACAAGCCTCATTATCCTATCAAAGAAAGCTATCAGATTGGTTTGACACGATTTGTTCTTTACAAATCCATGCTGGCTATTCCCTATCACCTTACCACATTCCAAGTGTTTGCAGATGATTTCCTTAATTACTTGATCCATTATCTTCCTTGGCACAGAAGTTAAACTAACTGGTCTGTAATTTCCTGGGTTGTTTTTATTTCCCTTTTTATAGATGGGCACTATATTTGCCCTTTTCCAGTCTTCTGGAATCTCTCCCGTCTCCCATGATATTCCAAAGATAATAGCTAGAGGCTCAGATACCTCCTCTATTAGAGTAGAGGGGGTATACTAGAGTATTCTAGTATGCATTTCATCAGGCCCTGGTGACTTGCAGGCATCTCACTTTTCTAAGTGATTTTTAACTTGTTCTTTTTTTATTTTATCTGCTAAACCTACCCCCTTCCCATTAGCATTCACTATGTTAGGCATTCCTTCAGACTTCTTGGTGAAGACCAAAACAAAGAAGTCATTAAGCATCTCTGCCATTTCCAAGTTTCCTGTTACTGTTTCTCCCTCTTCACTGAGCAGTGGGCCTACCCTGTCTTTGATCTTCCTCTTGCTTCTAATGTATTGATAAAAAGTCTTCTTGTTTCCCTTTATTCCTGTAGCTAGTTTGAGCTCATTTTGTGCCTTTGCCTTTCTAATCTTGCCCCTGCATTCCTCTGTTGTTTGCCTATATTCATCCTTTGTAATCTGTCCTAGTTTCCATTTTTTATATGACTCCTTTTTATTTTTTAGATCATGCAAAATCTCGTGGTTAAGCCAAGGTGGTCTTTTGCCACATTTTCTATCTTTCCTAACCAGAGGAATAGCTTGCTTTTGGGCCCTTAATAGTGTCCCTTTGAAAAACTGCCAACTCTCCTCAGTTGTTTTCTGTAACTCAGTTGAAATCAATGGAGTTTTACAAATTTACTCCAACTGCAGATCTTGCCCCAAAGATCTCTAAACATTATATTAATGAAAAACCACAGGATATATAAGAATCTCCTTTTTTGCATTCTCACAAGATATGACTTTATCATTGAGGGGAAAACAGTTGCCTGTGAAGGGACAGTATCAGTTCCTGATGGAGGTTCTCACTGTTAAATCCAAATGTCTGGTTATTTGTTTATCAAAACTAATATTCCAAAACTTCTGAGATTTCCTCATAGGAAGCAGTTTGTAAACCTGATGTCTGAAAAGGTTGCGCTAATTGTTAACACAATATATTGGTTACAACTGTGAAAGTTGTATGATCTCTTTGTTCTAACCAGACAAAGCTGGCTTATTTTTTGACTACAGCTAATCAAGACAGGTCAAGATTTTTTATGAAAAACTTCACACATTTCTAACTCATTTTTATTCCACATGTTTTGAAAATGAATAATTTTTTTTTCATTTATTTGAATTTTTTTTATTGAAAATGTAAACTGTGGAAAAATTGAGGGTTTGAGTATTTTCCTCTTCTTTCTTCCCTTTTCTCTGTATTTGCTGTTCCCGTCTTTCCTTTTTTTCCCCAGTGGCAAACAAAGGCAGGAGGAAGGGAAAAATATTGAAAACTTTGAAAACATGGATGATTTAAAGATAAATTTAAAAAAGGGGAGGGGGCAATTTTCAACACACTTTTTTATTACTAGCACCAATACTGATTTGGGGAACCTTAACACAGGTAGTGGGGATATTCAAAAATTCTGGCCCCACTGAAATTAATCACAAATCTCCCATTGACTTCAATGGGGTTGGGATTTAATCCAAGGTTGATATTTAGGGCCTAATTCTCTTTTCATTTGCACTATTGCAAACCCACTGACTTCAAGAGTTCCAGCTAGTGTAGTGGAATTTGCTCCTCTCCTTAAACTTATTGCAGATGTAACCTATAGAAGTAAAACAAATTTTGAACTCCTAGTCTAAGCGTATCTATGTAAAGCTAGCACATTAATTCGTTGCATTGCAATAACCTAACCCACCAATTATTTTCTTTTAAAAAAGCCAAAGAATTATTTAGTTCCATAGCTACAGATTTTTAATGTCTTAGAAATTTATTTTTCCTATGCCCTTCCTAAAAGACCCTGATCCTAAACTACATATACTAAGCAATATAGTAACATTTGAATGTAAATGCTTCCGGATTTTTATTACTTTAGGCAGATTATAATGGAGAATGTTTTCTTTGTATTTTGTGTCTAGCAGTGGCAAAGAGTAGTACACATAATACTGACCTGGGGAAGAATGTGAGCTTCATGATTAGCGCTAAAATGAAAATCCAAGTGGTTTTAATGTTGGTAATAGTATGAAAAGCTTTCCAATAGATGCTGGTGCTTGGAATAAATGGCTTTATAAACAAATATACAAATCATCTCTGGAAAAGGGTGGCTGGGACACTTCTTGGAAATAATTGCTGTGGAGTTTTCTTTTTATTTTTTTTAAAAACTTAAATGTTCCTAAGAAAATTTTTTGTGTATGGTGGAATCTTGGAAATTTGTTGGAGATTTGTGGGAAAGTAGGTCTGGTACCACCACTAGTATAATGAGAAACTAGTAGGTTCCTCTGTTGCAGGAGAAGGGCATGATGTTATTGATACTTACTTTTAGGACCCAGACTGAGACTAAGGTTATGATTAGTTCCAAATGAATCAAAATAATTACCATAACAGAAGAAAGTAATGATGGCATGTAAAACAGTGTGCAACTATTTCCTATGAAACAAAACCAAAACTAAAAATAAATTTATATTATATTAAATTTCTAATTGTATCTTTCATTACACTCCATTGTTTAGGGGTTGGTGGTGCAACCCGTAGGAATGTTGAGTAGTATTTTAACTCAGTGGGCAGTTTATGCTAAAACTATCCTGTCCATTTAGTTAATTTTCCTGTTTGTGCTTTTGCAATTCTCTTTCCAAGCTTAACCTACACTTCCCTTTTTTTTAATTCCATGCACTTTTTGTTTTACTTAGTTATTTGTTCCCTCTTTTTAAATCCTGTATTTTAAATTCTTTCATCCTCTGTCTATTTATATATGGTTTCTTTTATTTCATTCCTTTACTTCTAGCTTTCAGTTTTTCACTTAATTTTGTTTTTGTCTCCTATTCCCTACCTTCCCCTGCTTCACTGAGAGAAAAGCACATACCTGATAACCACTTATTTTTTACTGGAGAAGCAGACACAGATCACTGTTCAAGTCTGTGTACGTAATAGCATGTTGGGTAGTGTGCACAGTGATTGACAATAAAAAGCCATCGTTTAGTAGATTCAGAAAATTTTAGTTTTACTAAGATATGTTCTTGTATTATAAAAGTGGGGATAATTTCACTAGACTTTGTTGTTCACTTACATTTGTTCTTGTATAAGAATTTCTGAAAGCAAAATTCAAGTCCTGTTCAGTGCTAATGTTTTTCCTCTCCTACTTACATTCAAACTATTGGTGCTGTCAACTTGAATGTCCTCATTTATGGAATTGGCACCTCCTGAAGGAGATATTCTTAGAGACCTTCTGATGTAAGATATCAAATTAATATCAGTATCAATAGTAATATTTTATTGAATAGTGCCCAAATATAAGCTAGCCGCTGCACAGAAGATAGCAAAGACACAGTCCTTTCCCAACAAAGCTTAAGCTCAAAATATTAGATATGGCCACTTCTCCATATAGAGGCTATTAGCAGCCATAAACTATCACCAGCAGTGAGGCAAAAAGGTGACATCTTGTTCAACAACTTATTATTGCTGAAAAACAATTAAACTTATGTTTTCATTGTGTCCCTTAGCAATACCTCCTGTCAAGCTATGTCACTTACTTTTGTCCCAAAGTTACCTACATTCCTACAAATTTGGTGTTCCTTTACTTATTATTGAAAACTATTTAGATCAGAATAAAGACCCATGCCAGTGTTTTGTTAGAGCTGTTTGCATTAGAGGAATAATTCCCATGATTGAGTTTCCTGGATGACTAATTTTTTTTGTTTCCTTCACTCTGGATTTTTGTCACATTGGGTTTTATATTGGAAGGTAGGCATTGGGACGTGATGGGGTGTATAGACTCCACATGACAGTGAAGAGTAAAGAGTTAGTGAAGAGAGCAATCACTCTCCAAATTGGAGCTAAATGGCTGGTTTGTGGCTACTGGGATAAAAAGCTGCAACCCAGACAGAGCAGGGCAGCTGCTGGAGGGGCTGAGAGTCACTGTGGAAAAACTTCACACCATCAGATGGAGGAAAGCCGCCCAAACAGACCAATGCTCTAGCAAAAGGATTATGAGAGGAAGATCCCTGCAAAGGCCATAGGTGGAAAACAGCCCAGGGAAGTAGCAGATGACTGAAGCAAGCAGTCCTTGATTGCCTAACAGAGGTCCCTGGGCTGGGATTCAGAGTAGGAGGTGGACTTGGGTCCCTCTACAATCCTCCACAAGGAAGAGTGGCAGAAACTGCTGAGGCTTCAGACTTGTGACAGTCCCCACACAACTTTTTGGACTTTATTTTTGTCCCTCGTTCAACCTTCCTTGTTCCTCTCACACAAAGGAGAGAGGGAGATATCAGGCCCAGGGCTAGTGATTGAAGGCCTGTCACAGAACACTTAGGCCCCTGGGGACTAAGACTCCTACTACTCCAAGAGGGGAGGGACTCAAATGACCCAGCCAGAGGGTTGAATTTGCAACAGAGGCTGAACACTGCAGGCCCTATTTCTAAACTGATGCAAAGGGAAGTTGAGGCAAGGCTGCTGTTACTAACTCTGACTACAAGGGGGGATATTAAAAGCTGAGAAGCCCAACAGCAGGAAGATTGAGCTGTGTTTCATAGGTGGGCAAAAATGAAGACCAAAAAGTTAATCTCAAAATTGTAGGGATTGTAAGTCAGTTTTTGCAAGCAGTGAGCTTTACATTTAGAGGTGAATTCTCATAAAACTCATTTCCATGGTTTATACATTTTATACTCCTAATTCCTCTGCACCTTGCCCAAAAATGTCAGGGTTTTGAGTTATTCTCCATTAATCACTGTTAGTTATTTACTGTATTTATCTTAGAATAGCTTCCCCCCCGCCCATTAGTTAAGTAGCCAGGAAAGTTGCATCCCTTGGCCTGGAAGAATATTTTCCTAAACCAATCCTTTACTATTCATGTGGTGGGGGTGGGAAAAGGAAATCAGATATTGAAAAAATGATCAGAATCTCTTTGTAGGGCTTTCTTTGTCCCTGTGTGTTTGTGTTGTCTGCCCATCTGATCTGTCCTTTTTAACTGACAGCCAAGAAATTTGTTTAAGCTATCAGAGATGCGACGTGTCATGTCAAGCAGTGCCAGGACAATATATGCACGATATATGAAGTGGTGATACATGGTTTGACTGACTCAATCCAAGTAATGTTCCAGTGTGATGTGTCATCCAGCACATTTCATAAAAAGAAATGTTAAAGTTACAGTTTAAATAAAATAGCTTGGGAAGAACTTAGAAAAAACATTATGACCAATTAAGTGTTCTTTGGTCACTTCCATAGGAATTATCTGGCATATTCATGAAAAACAATTAATAGTTTTATTTTTAATAATAAATAGGGATAAGGAGTTACTCAGTCTTGCCGATTTTTTTAATTCCGAGTTTTTAATGAAGGAGTTTATAGGTGCCAACCACTCTCTGTAATTTATTTAGGGGAATTACCAGCTCAAGCAAACAAAGGATGTACAACGTACAGAGCATGTGACAAAAAAAAAATAATGGGGAACTGACTTGTTTGTCCATAATAGAGAATGGGGATGTCCTCAAAGCAGCCTACTTAAAAAACAAACAAACAAAAAAAACCACTGCCCCCTTGCTTCCCCCCTCTCACGCCCCCCCAAAAAGCCTTCAGTGCAATTAGCTGTGTGTACAAATACTAGCATTAGGTATTTAATTACTGATTGCACTCTCAAATTAGGTAGTTAAATGTCAAACTACTAGTATTTTCACCTTTAATAGTAGATGCAAAATTGCAGGTCAAATTGAGGTACCTTTAAAAACAAACAAAAACCTAGCCATTAATGTGTAAGCCACAATAATTGTGCTTAGTTATTGAGCATTATGGGAGATCAGTGTTAATATAAAAATGAGCAAGACTTTTAATTTATACATTTATCATATAATACAAATATTGCATGCCTCATGAGATTTCTGAGAGCTTGTAAACCAATTACAAGTACAATACTTGAGATTTTAGGATGCAGAAAATGAAGCTGGGATGATGTGAACCTTATTTGGTGAGATACAGAATGAGATTTACAACCCCCTCCAAACAAACCAATGAAACAAGAAATACTAACTCTTCAGCAGAGCAAAATATTTCATAAAGTCCACTAAATATCTCATTTTTGCCAGTCTAATTACTAAGAGGCATCCAGATATAGGTAATCAATCAACCCCCACAGAAGAGCATTCCCAATCCAACTGAAACTAAAAGTGAGAAGGAAGAAGGATCAGAGACATGAAGCAAAGCTCAGAACAGAAAAATGGAAGAGTTTCCAAGTCACAACCCTACTATCCTGTGCAATGAGGGCCCCACAATAAAATGTGACCATATCCTTATGGTGTTAAAATGGCTTGAAGCTTCTCCCTTCACTGGAAAAGCAAGATACTGTTTCATCTGAGAGGGTGTTTATTATTATTATTATTTTCCCCCATTAACTATTGGATATAAAGTCAATTGAATTTAACAGAAAGACATCTATTCGTTTCAATGGGCTTGAAATCATGCCCCAAGGGAGAAACTGCTATTGAACTTTCATTCCGACATTTGTTTGCTTGCATTAAATCTCAAATTGTAGTTTACTAAGCAATGATGTGGCATTCTTACTTTGAAGGTGCTTGAGAGCTACTAATGAACCTTAACTCTAGGGCCTAATACAATGGCCCTGAGCTTGACTCTGCGTGATGCTTTCTGAAAAATCCTGGAGAGATAGAACTCTGGCCTGTACTTCAGCAGAGTGTTAAGTGGAAGGAAAAGGAGTATGCCTAATTTGCTCTGCTCTCCCAGTTACATAAGCACCTAGAGAAAATGAACAGTAAGTAATAAAGAACGTAGGTTTGAAAAATCAAATCATGCCAGATAAATGAGATCACTCTCTTAAAGCTAATTATAAAATTATTGGAGGAAGAGAATATGTTTTGCAGTAGATATTTGCATCTTAGAAATGCCAGAGAAATGATTTCTTGGAAAATTTACTCAGGTTACCTTTAGATATGAGCACTGTCACATAGACTGAAACCTGATCACAAATAAAAGGTGATAATGACTTATGATTGATTGAGCTTGGGAGAGGTGTCTTGTGGGGTGGCATTAGGCCAAACAGCAATTGTATTTCACCTCTTCATTAATGATCTGGGGGTAAAAATAAATAAATAAAAATCCCAGTTCACTAAGGTGAGAGAGACTACTACCATGCTGAAAGTTGGGCATTGGCTTATATCTTGCTGAAGAAGGGTCTTAATTCTGAAATGCTAACTAAATTAGAAGGTGATGCAAATTACAGTCAAATAATAAAACAGGAAGTGGATTAGTTAGAAGTGTGGGCAGAGCATTAAAAAAGATATAAATTAATAAGACTCTGCAAATTGTTATTCACATGTGGAGTTCGCCTGACTTCAAAAGGAATCAGTTTGTGAGTAACTGTTTTGGGAAAAGTGACCAGAAATCCTGATATTCAGGAGAGGAAGAAATTTGAAATTAACTGTCCAAACACCTCAATAAAGTGAAAATCAGTAATAATGAAAAAGAGCTAAGAGATATAGAGGACAGTAAATTATATATGAGTTTGCCATATGTTGGGGAGGGAGCAAATGCAATTTTGGGCTCTCTACGTATGCACCATTGGAATAAAAGTCCCCTGCTATATGGAATTGGTGAAATTAACTAGAAATGCACCTATAACTCTGTATCTCTCTACCACAAGGAGGTGGACAAATTGCATGAAGTTCAGGGAAAAGCAACCACATTGACTAACACTGCAGGGACAGAGCAGGAAGGAAAGATTAAGAGATTAATATATTAGCCTGGCTGAACTATGGTTGATGATCAAGAGAATGACCGCTTCACACATACATTACTCAACTACTATGAATAACATTCAAAGTGAAATACAAGGCAATTAAAAGGTTTTGATTTACTTATAAGTACAAACATAAACCTCAAATGCTTTTGTTATGTACAACAATACCTTAGACTGGTTTTATGCTGTTTACAGGAAGAAGCCTGATTGATAAACCCTGAAGTTCATTCTTAAACGTTACTCCGTTCTGTCTCAGGCAAACACCATTGGCTTTAAAATTGAGTAGTGATTACGGGACTTGACCTGCTATGAATTTATGCATACTTTTCATGTAAATTAGATTGAAGTATATGAAATAATTATCTATGATGATGCATTTGTAAAAATGAATACAAAAATCACAAATGTACTTTTTTCCAGCAATGTAATTGTTTGTGGGATCATCTTAATTTTCATAGTCATCACCTAGTTGGCGTGTTAGTTTCAAATCATTAAAATTGCCAATAGCAAAGTAAATGGAAGCTGTTGTGAATTTGTGTCAGTGACAAATAGTTGCTTTTCCATCCCAGAGGGATGGGTTGCACTTCAGTGGATAGACATTGGTTCTCTTGTGTTTTTGTAACAATGCTGTAATTTTTGGATGAAATTATTGCTTAAATGTAAACTTCATTTAATTGTTCGCATTATCCACAACAATGGACATCTTAATTGTGGCAGCAAAAATCACTTATCTTATCCAGCTGTCATTAAAGGAGGCTGTCATACCGACACATTGTTAATTCAGTCAGCACAAAAGAACTTTAATGTACATCACTGAACAATAAGCATGTCATGTACGCAGGTGTTTTTCTGTGCCTTAGTAGTATGGCATTGCAAATTCTGTTTGTTCATTTCATTTTTGGGGCCAGATTCTGCAAATTTCTTTTTAAAAGGATCCAATTTTTCAACACTTATGTTAAGCGGTACTTAAGAACATAGGACGGGAAGGCACTTCCTAGGACATTGAGCCCAGGTCCTATCACCAGTAGTACAGCCAAGGACCTAAGTCTGCTAATTCCCAATCAAGTGCTCCCTCCACTAGATCTATCTGCTTCTCAATGAGCTCAATGGGACTACTTTATATGAGTAAGTATTATTCAGTGTAAATGCTGTAGATGCGGGGTCTTTTTAAACAAGAAATTTGACAATCTGGTCCTAAAATAGCAGCAAAATTAAACAGAACTTGCAAAACCAGATTAGAAAGGCATGCAATACTAGATAGATACATAGCGTATACACATTTAAGGATGTACATTAGTTATTTAGCATTATAAAATGGCCATTTAGATGTGGAGCTTTAAAATTTCAGCTGCTTTGCAAGAAGGGAGAATTCCCTTCTCTCCAGAGGAACCTAATGTTGTTCAGTAGAATTCATCCCTATTCCACAGGTGGTGTTTTAAAGTCTCCAGGACGGTCCAGTTCATTTTAACAATAGACTATGCTTACTTTTAGGTATCTGAAAAGTACATTGCACATTTTTATACATGACTATATATATATATATATATATATATATATAGCTGAACTTTAGACTCCTACCAATGCCTGGTATTTAAGAAATCCCCCAAGTTTGGCTCCGGATGCAAACTTTGCTGGTTGGGGCCCATCTCTAATGTTGTAATTAGAGTTGGCAAATACCTTTTAACAACTAACCAACCAACCAAACAAAAAATCCTGTAGATATTTGCATGATTTTTTAAAATTATTTCTCTTAAGTCATGATCATTCCAATTTTGTATAACTTTTCTAATGTAATTGACTTCTACAAGCACATGTGTTTGCATAAAAAAAACATTTCAAAGACACTTGGGGTATTCACTGATATCAAATTCTATATAGGCAGGCTCAAGAATTTTGTGGTGGACGGCTTGTGTTTATCTAGTCAGGGAACAGAATCAATACCCTGTGGCTTATCTGGCTTGACACCGTTAAACAACAGATGAAATAGCAAATTCTCACTCAGAACTCTTTGTAAATAATCCATGTTTTAATGCTTTCCTGTGTGAAAACAAAGCCTTCCATACAAACACTCTCAAACTTAATAGAGATGGTTTCAAATCTGGATCTGAATTTTTGCAGCTATAGTCAGTTCTACTTCCCTTTTATTTTATTTTGTATTACACTGTAATCAACAGGAGAGCATTCTAAAAACTTGATTTCCTATCTGACTTGTTTATGTAGTAAAAATTTCATTCAGTCCCAACATCTGTTTAGTGTATTCACCTTTTGAGAATAAGTTATTAGAGTAGCTCTGACATAGAATGTGTCATTTATGGAGTAATGGGAAAATACCACATGGTACTTTGCCATATAAATATGGTAACTTGAAAGCAACTGACATTCTTGCTACTGTGTAGTATTCTGTTCATGCAGTTAATGACAACTCATATCCCCACTGTGCTTAATTTTCTGGGATTTTGTAAACGGTGCAAAGCTCATTAGAATTTTAATGTTTTATGCAGACTGAAACTTTTCTTAGTGCTTAGTGACTGCCAGCAGAAATGAATAACTTGTAGTGGCCTGGGAACAATCTTGGGAATAAGAAACTCTTTGTATTTTGTTTTCCTCATTTCATTGGTGACAACTTTTCTTCAAATATTTTCCCACCCTTTTTATATGCAGGGTATTGACTCAAATCTTGGTCACAAAGGTTGCAAGAAACTCCCGCTTATCACATTGACTTCAAAATGTTGTACATCAGCATAGTGATCAGAGTGCTGCAGATCTTGTCAAGCTACAGCCAATGTCACCTATACCTTATGCAAATTACCTTTTCATTTCACCCATTCACTGAGTATATTCCCTGTATAATGATTTGAAATGGGCAAATAAAAAAGTCAGTAATAAAATTTCAAATCATTAGTGTGTTTAACAGTGATTGCTGGTAATTGTCTTATAAAGAAACAAAATCAGATCCCTTATAATTAAATAATCTGTAAGAGGTCCATCAAATTTCTGACTGAAATATTGAGTCCAGACACTTGATAGTACAGTCAAAATATCTAGGAATTTTAAAGAATGACACAGGAAGTTAGTCAACCATTTGAGACTTTAACTGTGAGCATCTTATCCACAGTAAGCCTCTGCTCCAAAGCCCATTGAACTCAATGGAAAGACACTGTTGACTTTAATGGACTTTGTATTAGGGTTTTCGTGTAAATGTTACAAGTCTTATGAACCAAAGGTTGGCCTCAGCTGGAGAAGAGAATCCTTTGTATTGTTCAAATCTAAACTCCAATCCTGCGTGGTTCTGAGCATTTGAGGGCGCTCCGTTCCTGTTTACTTCAGTGGGGATAAAGGGCATGCGACACCTGGCAAGATGAGACCTATAGGGGAAATCCTCAGCTGTATAAATTGACATAGTTCCACTGAAGCTCCAGTGTACCAACTGAGAATCTGCCCCTTAGCATCAAACTGTAAAATAAAGACACTATTATGGTAACATACAACTTTCTTTTGGCTAATTCATTTTTATTACATTGGCATACAGAATTCAGTGTCTATTGTTTCAGGAAGATTAAGAGCCTAAAATATTTATCACAAATTAATGCCAACAGATATCTACAGAGAGTGATCTATAAAGAGGTACAAGTATAATTTATATTACCTACTGTATTAAGTCTCCCCCTCTGATATGTTGTAACAAAGAGTAACTCAAATACACCTTGTGGTTATTAATTATAAACTAATCCTCTCCACCTTCTACTTATTTGCTTCCCATTTACAAAATACTTTAATCTATATTTTGAAGTCATTAGGCAGGGACAGCCCTTCTCCACCTTTCCTGTAAAAAAATTCATGGACGGGTGCTTCAGAATGGTGGTGAAACTTGGTGAAGATTCTGTTTGGGAATTTTCCATAAATTATAACCTCAAAGGGGAAAGAGGAGGTTTCCCCTACTAAATATACTAGGTGTTACCTTAAATCCCATAGATTCCCAAGACTCATATGGATCTTAGAGAATCTAGTGGTATCATGGGCCTACATGTAAAGAGGCTTTATTCCTTTGTGCTTTCTCCAACTCTGCCTTTCAAACCATAGGCACCCTAGCACTCCTATTTCTGAATCTTCTTCAGGAAAGATTCTTCAGCAGGGATCTCTGGGCAAAAGTTTCTGCAATTAACTTCCACTGACTTAAAAGTTTTGACCAGGGGTATTCATGCTACCTTTCACAGTCATCCTCCTATTCTGCCTGATCCAAACACAAGGTAATTGGACTCATGGAATTCCCAACAGAGGGTCCAGGACTCGGACAATGGTGTCACAAAGGTGGCATAACTCCCAACAATGCAGTCAAGGACCGGTTCTCATTACATATTCTTGTGAGGTCTGATTGTCTTCACCAGAAGTTTGCCTGAGTAAGGATTGAAGGAAAACTCAGTAAGGACTTCTGAATTTGGGTTTTTGTGATGCTGGAGCTAGTTTCGTCAGGCTTTCAGGTCCTTGTCTGTCCTCCAAGAGGATGTCAGCTGAACATATTGGTTTCTGAAAACAAGTTCTTTGTAATACATGATATAAAATGTGCATATTTCCAGCTATTCTTAGCAATTAAATACAAATGAATAATGATGGTCAGACTAAGAGATACAGTGAGACAAGTCAGAGTTATTATAGATAATCCAGGCGGACTATTAATCTTTACCTCCTACCTTGATATTGCAGGCTATAATAACCCACGGAGTACCTGCTCACCAGGATGAGTATGGTGAGGGAGTTTGGGTTGTATAATTAAGACAAGGCAATTATTAACAGTGAACGTTCTCAGGCTATTGTAAATCCTCTGCCCAAAGATTGTGGGGCTCAATTGTGGAAATGTCTCTAAGATGCTAATAGGAATAAAATTTTTGTTTCAGCCTGATTGTTTATTTGGGACACATTGTCCTCAGTTCTTGGAGTTTTGCAATACTACATAATTTTACATCTTGCATGTATAGCGGTGCTAAAGGACAACAGGCATGAGTGTCAGATCGTTAGTTCATAGTATCAACTTTAGCACTTAGGAGGCTATGCATACTCGGTGTGTGTGCATGTACAAATATATGTTGCAGTTTACCATTTATTTGTCAGGCAATCTGGAAAATACAGCATTCTAAATGTTAGCTCTTGATTTTAGTTGTTTAACTCAGATATTCAGTAATTTTTAACTTTTATTGATTGATTGTGATTTCTTTCCCCAAAACCTATCATAGACAGCTGGAACATATATAGTGTATTATTGATACCAAAGACTAGACTTGTGGCTTTGCAGTGGTTCCAACTTCTCTGTTAAATACATACAGTAATTTGGGCAACCTATTAAAGTATTATTTACCAGAGACTAAAATTTCTCTTCTCTGGAGTAAAAAGATAATTAGGTATAGTTTTGGCATGCATCTTATGAGTTTGTGAAATCTGAATATCAGCCTCTTAGATAAATGATCATTTTAAAAGCAAACATATGTATCGCTTAGTAGTGTCAGCTGGTTGAGCTCATGTGTGTGCTGTGTCTGTCAGTCATGTAGATGGCTATAAGGAGTTATATCTTAAAATATATCACAGATAAGGAAGATTGGATGGCTGAGGACTGATTTTTGGGATATGGAGCTTATCTCCTCTATGTTACTGGTACAGATTAACTGATAAACATCACCTTAGAAACTGTAACTTCATCAAGGCCCTGGTTCTCCCTGCCCTGCAGAGCTGTGGAGCACCACAGGTTTCCCATACTTTAGCCTTCCATGTCTCACACTGCTTTATGGAGTTTAATATTGAACTGCAGGGTTCTTATTTTTCTCTTCATCTTGCACAAATTTCTATTAAGCAGTGATTTTTCTTTTTAATTGTGCCCTTGATATTTAAATGAATATGAAGTTCAAATTTTAACATCAAGATGTTTTTTTAACTAAAGAAGATCCCCAAAATATTAGCCCCTGTGAATAATTATTCTCTTAAAAAGTGTGTGTGTGTGGCAGTGGTGGGGAGGGAGGCTAACCATCAACTGGAAATAAATGCCTTTATAAGAACAGCGTTTTTTCTCATTGCATTTTGTTACCCTTGCTTCTGTTCTTTGCTGAGACAAAGAGGTTCAGAAGCATATGCAAATAAGAGCAGAACATGTTAAGTGAACTTTTTGAACTCACCAAAAGGTTTTATTCAGTTTCTTTGATCAGTACCAGTTTAACAGTCCTATTTAATCATTTCCTGCCTCTGCGCTTCCAACAGATCTATCTGTCTATTTTTGTACAGTGTCTATCACAATGAAATGTTCTCAATAGCTCTTTTGTGCTATTATGACACAAATAACAATTTTTGCTGGGCCCTGAACGATATATATATATAGTGGCACACATTACAGTCAGAGGCATATGAAGCACCAGAGTTCATGAGAAATGAATGAGAATGAATCTACAGAAGAAACTCATTTGGGCCCAATGATGTGAGGAGAGTTGGAGATCTCGCTGGCCAGCTAGGTGAAGGGATAAAGAAGGTTAGTTATAGAGAAGAAGTAAGAAAATAATTATTAATTTCTTCTGATGTGAACAAATATTGAGCCTTAAACAAGGATTCAAGTTAAGTCCAAAGAGAGAAATGAGGCTGGAGTGACTATTGATCCATGGTCATTGTAAGCTAAACATTAAGAGTATGTTCACACTACAATGTAAACCCAGGGTTAGTGGGACTTGAGTCAGTTGCCTCATTTTAGGGAACACTTGGCTTGAGTGTTTACAATGTATCTCAACCCTATGTTAAGACTTTTCTAACCCATGCTCAAATCTAGGGCTCTGGCATCCACACTGCAGTGTGCAGACCCGAGTCAAAATAACCATATCCCAGGGTCCCTAGCACCCTTCTACCCTTGAAATGTGGCTGATCTAGTCCTAGGGCTATGATGTACTATGGGAAAACTTTACTGTCTGTCCAGCATGTTACCAGGAAGCAGCTCACTTTGCAAAAGAATTGATCAGTCACTCTCCATTGCAAACCCAGAAGGTTCTCTGATAGTGTTCTTGCAGATCAGTAGTCAGAAGAGAATGGGTTAACGCTGACTTGAGCTGCTGCTGTTTGCAACGGGGGAGGGAGCATTGGTTTCTGTTTTCAATAGAGTGGATTGCAGATTGTTGGGATAGGACTAAGGAAGTTATCCCATGAATTGTGGGATACTTCCAGCTGACTCCCCAGGGCTTGGACCTTGGGTCTCAGCTTAACTCGAATTTAGATCCAACCCTGCAAGGTCTTGGGACCCAGTGTAGATGCAAGGGGTTAGGCTTGATCGTGGGCTCAAGCATGGTTTTACATTGTAGTGTAGACATACCCTAATGCTCTCCCCAGCTACATGCCTAAAAACAGCCATTGGTACATTTGATGTTTTTAAGTTTATAGGTATTTTCAGTGCATTGTCACACAATTCACTATGTACACAATGTCCCACATATCAGCAACTTAAAATCAGATGGAAATTAGGCAATGTGAATTTAGGTGCATTACAGACATCTTCCTAACTATCTGATTCCCATTTTGAGTGGGCAGTTTCAGAAGACTTTTTTTTCTTTAAAATTGTTCTCTAAATTACAGCAAAAATTCCTGTAGCCATCTATGTTAGCTGCAAAAAAATGTTTGTAGGAGATTGGATTAGAGGAAGAAAGACTCAGGAGGCACTATCTTACGGGGACAAAATGATACATAGAAACAACATCCATTCCACTTTGGACACTGCACAAATTATTAAGTTTTCAAAAAAAGTATGACAAACAGAACACATTTGATCTCTCGGAAAATTTGACAAGCTGAACACACAGAAGCCAAAGAGCATTTGTAATGGCAGAAATCACATAATTTATAACCTTCTTAAGCATTGAACACACCATCAACTCAAATAATAATCCCAAGAGAACAAATCTTTATATTGTTTCCTTTTGACATACAGCTGCAAGACTGTGCCAGGAATGTTATTCAAAAGACCTGAAAATAATCTTCTGGGAGCTATAGAATGAACCATATTCAGTAGATAACTGCCTCAATCTCAAAATGACAAAAATGTCAGGATAGAGCAATCAAATTTTCACCCTTAAAAATGACATGAAAGGTATGATTGGAAATGCCATCCTTTGGGGGATGTGAGCATTGTTCACATAATTATCCAACATAAATTGTTTTAAATATTTGTATTCCTGTGTGCTACTTTGGAACTATTGGAAGACACACACATTGAAAGCATGTGTTGAAAACATGTTGAGCTGTTTTGAATATTTAGCCCAACATGTCATCATATTTGTGATACTGACTTTCATTGTTACACATTTTTTCTGAAACATTACTGAAAAAGCAACTACACAGTGCAGAGTAGTCAAATTTGTTCTAGTTCTCAAAATACTAAATGCAGCCAGTAGACCATACAGTGATCCCCACGAAAGTCTTTGCAATTGTATTCTAAAAGTAACCACAGTATGTAAGGTTAGAGAATGTCATGATTACTATGGTGATGTCATCAGACTAAAAGGCAAAAGTGTAATGTTTTTAATGACAATCACATTATAATAGGCATGTATCTCCATAAATTACAAATCTGAAATCAAAGTATTTAGATAACATCACACAATCTTCAGAAGTTATTCACTTTTTGGGGGTCTGGCAAATTTGAGAAAGTCTAAATCAGGAGTGCTCAAACTGTCTGGCTCAGAATCAATGTACTTAATTGTGGTCTTTACTTTGCATGTCAGTCATCCATTTCAAATCAATGAGACTACTCATGTATTTAGTTACGCACATGCTTAAATAACTTGCTGAACCAGGGCCAAGATCAGCAACACACTTGGATGCTAAAATCCATTTGCATAAATTAGGTTGTATCTGTCCTCATTAATATACAGCTCTCACCTGTGGAGACGGTTTATTCCAGAATACAAAATTCCATCTTGTTTTGAGGAGTTAAGCATAAATATTTGAAGCAAGATTGAGGATAGCATGCTAGGAACTGTGTTCACTGCAAGCAGTGGCTCCATGTAAAAGATGAAGACAGCTGTCAAACTCATTGCAGAACTTCTTGGGCAGTATTTCACCATCCCATGTGTAAACAGTGAAAAAGAATGTGTGTGTGTGTCTTCTTTTTCCAAAATGTTCTAATCTAAATTATGTTTTTGAGCAAAGGACTATGTATCGCTGGAATGATTGTAGCTGAATTCTAAAGTTCCAAAAGTAGTGATTTTTAAAAGGGAAATATTAAGATTTACTACAGTTAGGTGAGATTGACTCAACAATAATAACAAGGTTAGAAAAAGAAAATCTTATACTGAAAGGTCACACACTCAGCGGTGAAGAGGCGTGCATGAAAAAGACTGCAATAAAAACCAATTTCATTTCTGATCTCCTTTAGACAAGAACAAGTTTACAAAAATAACTGTTTTTATTGTGCCAAGTGGAAATTATGCATCTAATAGGATGGGTGAATATGAAGGTCAGAATGTGTATAGTGGATGACACTACACATTTTTGCTTACCCATGGGTGAGTGGGTGAAACACTTGTTCCTTTTCAATTTTGATTTCAGTTTTTAAAAGTTGTTCTTAGCTTTGTGGAAAGTGTGAGAGGAGCAATTATTTCTTTATTAGAGATTTGCACAACTTTAAATAGAAAACTCCATGCTGAGGAGACCAATTCAAACCCTAACATGATTTAGAGTACCCACAGAGCTGCTCTTCATTCCTTTAGCTTCAATAGTTAATTCACAGTATGGCTGCTCTCACTTGAGCTAGGGTAACTCAAATTAACTATGCAGTGAAGACATAACCTGAAACTTACAAGTGACTTGCCAAAGGCCACATAATGCGCCAGTGACAGAGCTAGGCCTAGAATTTAGAAAGCTGCCAGATACAAATCCAAGTTTCTATCCTATTTGAGTTCTGATGCCGCACCCACCACTGTGATATTGTACTGTCTATCCAGTTTATCCATTGGGGGGTAAGTTTTATCCTTATTCAGGGGCCCACATAAGTTTTGTGTATCATCTAAGTCCCATGTATGCCTTCAAAGTTGGCCTTCTGCTCAGGGCTGCCTACTGCACACTTAGTAAATGTAAAGAAAATCTTTTAGAACTTCTAATTGCTGCAGGTTTTTTGTTCTGAGAAAGTTATCAGGCCTGCCAACCATTTCTCAACACTTTCTCAAAGGAGGCAGGGGGCTTGTTTGGGGCAAATGATGCAGAGAAACTGGCCCCTCTAAAGGAACAAAAGACAACTGTCCAAGGATTAAGAACCAAGTCCTGAGAGGGACTCAGTGCCCTTCTCTCTTTGCAGTCGATTATATTTCAATTAAGGAGGTTACAGGGACTTAAGGGCGCTCAGCACCTTGTAATATCAGGCCCACTGTTTGGATTCAGCCACCAACCCATTCATTTGGTTCTATTATTATGTAACTAATTTAGACTTGATAACATGAGAGACAAAGAGATGAGATTGTTTTCAGAAAGCCATATTCTGCCCAGATTTACAACTCTTCAGCCTTGTATGAGATTGTGGAGGTACACACGTGAAAGTGAGGGCATTATTTGGCACAGAGTTAGTATTTTAAACAATTGAATTCCCTTTGGCAAGGTCGCAGTTCACAGTTGGAAAAGTGTACCTTATGCCCTTTTAGTACGGTACATATTTTGCCAGAATGTTAGGACCTTGCTAGCGCATTAATCACAGTTGGGCTTTTTGGGGGGCCCAGACTCCCTGCAAATCATTAAAATACCTGGCAAAACATAGACATGTCATCTGTTTATTGTTCTAATATAAATTTTGATAAGGTTAGAAGAAGGATGAGCCAAATTAAATGTTTTCTCTTGCCAAAAATGTGGTTTTCAGGTACTTCTGAAGGGAGTGCCTGGAATATGTATGTGAAAAGGAATGGTCTTTGTCAGCTTTCAAAAACAGTCATGCAATTCTGTTACAGGGTGGTGACAGGCTCCTAGTTAAAGTCAACATAGTCATTCTGTATATGAACAAATTGTTCAGATTCCTTTGTGCACAGCAGTATTTATCTAAAATGAGGATAATATGAGCCTGGGATGAAATGTCAACAAGAAAATGGTCTTTCAGTTAAACTTTCTTCTTAGAGAATAGCAAAAATTTTTTCATGATTCAATGTTGGTTCTGACAAATTCAAACATTTAAACAAATTGGAATGTTTGAAACAGATATATTCCAATAAAGGTGCTCAGATTTAATAAGAACAATAATAAATAATTTGTTCGGTCCCTTATTGTGTTTCTTTGAAACCTTCATTAGCACAGAGCTATCTGCTAAACATTACGTGTAAAAGCTTTTCACTTCTGACAGATTAACACACTCATTCATTATATTGTGTTTCAGCAGAGCTCTGTGAGAACCTGCAGAAAATGGAGAGAGAGAGAACATTTAAATGTTTTCCAATAACGTGCAAGCCATCTTTGCAAATATTTAATACGCATTTTTCCTCAAGGCAAATTATAAATGTGTTGACTAAATGGAAGTCAGTGGGTGTTGTACATCACAATCTGATGATAGAATTCAATCCATTGTCAGTATCATAGGCGCCGACTCCGTGGGTGCTCCAGGGTTAGAGCATCCATAGAAGAAAAATAGTGGGTGCTCAGCACCCACTGGCAGGCCCCGCTGATCAGCTCCTCCCACTCCCCACAGTGCCTCCCCCCTGCCGGCAGGCCCCACCAAGCAGCTCCTCCCTCTTCCCCCCCCACCCACCCTCAGCACCTCCCTGATCAGCCATTCAGCAGTGTGCAGAAGGCACTGGGGGGAAGAGGAGGAGTGGGGGCAGGAAAAGGCAAGGGGAGGGGGCAGAACAGGGTGGGAAGAGGAGGAGCAGGGGAGAGCTGGGGTGGGAAGAGATGGGGCCGGGGTGTGGGTTTGGGGAAAGGGGCACAGTGGAGGCAGGGCCTGGTGCAGAGGGGGTCCAGAACCTTCGGGGAAATCACGAAGTTGGAACCTCTGGTAAGTATCTAAACATGTGGTAGAATGGTCGCCATTAAAAATCAGCATTTGACAAAATTACGACACAGAGGTTTTACTTCTATTTTTGGAATGGGAAATTCAGTGGGAACTGTGAGACAAACAGCAGACCCTCACCGAGTAATACTGACTTCCTAGAATGTTTAATAAAGCTCTGTTTGTTACAATTCTATATGCTTTCCACATCACTTATTGCTAATGAAATATCTATAATTGAAAAAGAACTGGGTAATAAATATAATTCAAAATACTCATAGTAAAGAGAGGTGGGTATGCCAGGCCTCTTTCACTTTCCTGGTTTGCCATTTTAATGGCAACTCTGCCAGAAAATGAAAAATATAAATGGAATAGAAGTAGGGACTATCTTACATGAAATTTCCCTCCATGTATGTACCTTTCACAACTAATTTCAAAAGTAGTTAAAACAATGAAGGAATATGGCAGATTTTCTGGCTATACAATAAATGACATGAAAACAGATACTATGATTGCCAAGTTGGCAAACATGTAAAGATTAGAGCTGTGTGGATAATAGATTTTTTGGTTCACTAGCCAATCTGGAAAAGTTGGGGAAAAAATTGTTTGGGTCCTTCAGAAGTTAATTTTTTCAGCAAACTGAGGGGGAAATCATTTAGGGTTGGTTGATCAAACCATTTCATTCAACCCTAAATGTTTTGTTTCATTTTCAACTTTTTCTAACTATTTTTTGATAAAATTGAAGTATTTTTATTTTAAAAGATTTTGAATGAAAAAAAAATCTTTTTTTTTTAAAAAGAAAATGTTGAAAGAAAAGGTTTTGACTTTTGGGGATTTTGTTTTCTTTTAACCAAAACAATTTGGTTAAATCTGCATTTCACACACACAAATCTGCATTACAATCTCTTTTTCTTTCTCTTTTCCTCTGTGGAGGATGTGAGCACCTTAAATAGGCCTTCTCTCCACAACTTCTACTCTGAACACTATCTTCTCTATTGACTAGCATCACTCAGCAATGTTACCTCTAACTAAATTGCCTGACATGGTTATTTCCTACTTCTTATGTTCTCATCTTCCAACATCACTTTATGATTTCTGCCAAGGGCTCCAAACAGACAATGTACTTTCTCCAGAGATAGGACATGAGTAATTCCACTGAAGATAATGACAATTGTACCCCGAGAGGGGGAAAATAGGGCAGAAGGAACTAAGATCTGCATTGCTGAAGTCAGTATAGGATTAGGAGGGGATAGATTATGGAATATTGTTCAAGGGCTACTGATTGACTAGAGAATAGATGATTTTATACATGTATCACCTATTCTCTAATTCTTTTGCAGTTCTTCTCTAAACATTTATTAAGGGATAGTGTTAAATGCCACTTTAACTCCACCAGGATGGATTAGTGGCAATATTGTGTGGGTGGGTTTGAAATCATCCTAAATATCATTCTTATTTTTAATGGAAATAAATATTAGAAGGTTGAAAGACAGAAAGTAAGGCAGGAATAATTAAAGTAAAATTGAATAATAAATTTTAATGTACTGTAAGAGCAATAAATTAAAGTACATAGCAATTATATAGAAATAATTCTGCCTGGGAATATGAAACTGGGGATATTAATTAAAATATTAACTAGATGACTGTTTAAAATTAATGATTGTCATCAAAGTCAAAGGACTGACTTAGGGAAGAATATATAATTTCCATTTTGACATAAGATGCTCTGTTTCCACACATCTGTTACTGTGCAGGAGTTAATTAAAACAAAGCAGTTAAGAAGTTAAAGCAGCATATCTAGCCCCCTTTACATTCCCGCTTTTGTTTATGTAGAAGACTAAACAATAAAGAAGAGTCTTTATCTGGATTGTTGGACAAAGTTATGTGAAGAATGTGTGTTTTTATGTTTTGATGTGTTGCATAATCACAACAGGTTACACGTCACACTGCATAATATGATATGATATAATACATCAATACTTCTTAAGTATCACTGTGTCATGATACAGTACACTATGCTAACCATTTTTCATTGCAAGCCCAGTGCTTAGAGGAAAGTAATAAGAACTGTAGTAGGGCGAATGGGATACACAACTGCATGCCTGCCAACACTGCATGCTTCCCACTGAATTATCAGTTGGTTCAGTACTTCTCTATTTCATATGCTAGGGAAGTAGCTGGTACAGTGAGTGGATCATATATTTTTTGGATTGTCTCCAACTCTAACAATATGCCTCTCCTTTGCCAAGAAAGGATGCATACCTTGCATTTTATCAAAATGTGGTCTTGGCAGACCCTGGAGGAGAGCAGTCTCAGGGCTTGCAAACGTTGCATTTTTACAATCTGTATTAGTTATTGGATCCTTCTATTTCCTTAAGTCAAAATAAACATAAGCAATTAAACTGACTAGATATGAGAATAATATAAAAGAGTATTTCTTTATTAAGAGTTTTCATTATTGTTTTGCAAATTCTGCTGCTAACCATGCTATCTTTCAAAACAACAATTTAAAAAAAAAATCCTTTCTTGGTTCTGTTTCTGTATTGACCACAATTAGAGCTGGCATAGGCCTGTTCATAATTGTAAAAGAGCAATTTTAATAATTAGACATTTCCTTTTTAAAACATTGAGGAATATTCTTTACTAATCAATCAAGTTTTTATGCCATGTTCAATCTTTCAAAAAAGGACTTAATTTCATGACATATTTCAATCCTCTCTTCCGCTCAGACAAAGTTATGTTTCTGAAAGTGACTGGTCTAGAAAGTCTACGTTTCTGAGCGAGATTTCACTTGTAATATTTTTAATTTAAATAGTAACAATACTTAGCACTTTGGGTTCCCATTGTGTCTTATAATGTCTATGTAATAAATCCCCACAAATATCCTGTGTTGTAAGGTCAGTGAGTGGGATTTTGAAAAGTACCTAAGTGACTTAGAAGCGCAAGTCCTGTTGAGCAATTTTCAAATCCCACTCAGCGTCATCATCACCATTTTATAAGAGGGGAAATGACATTTCTAAGGTTAAACAGCAAATCATTGGTTCAGCTGGAACTAGAATTTTGAAGACTCACGAATTCATTGGCTTATGTGTTTCCCACTTCAGAGAATTATTCATTATTTAAATTCTCCAGACACTTGAGAAAATGCAGGGACTCTCTTTTTGAAAGTTAACATCACTGGGGGATACTTTGCTTCTTAAGATATTATAGTGATGACAATTAATATGTTTTTATTTATATGGTGCCCCATTCTTAAATATTCCTGGAGGCCTTACAAAATTCAGCTAAAAAACAGATATCACCCCAACTTCAGCAGTAGTGTAAGTGGCTGCAACTCCACTGTCTTTGAGCTACATTTGTCACTTTGTGTTCTTAGACACCTGCAAAGCATCTCTTATGTATTTTCTCCCGTAACTATGGTCAAACCTGGAGGCCTAAAATTAGGTGTCTAATATAACAGGCCTGATTTTCAGAAGTACTGAGCACTCCTAAATCCCACTGGAGTCTGAGAGTTGAGGGTGTTCTGCATCTTTGACTATCAGGCCACTATTTAGGTACCTAAGTGTGGATTGAGGTGCTTAACTGTAGGCTCCCAGATATGAAAATTTTGGCATCTCTGGATACAACTTTATATTCCCTTTTCATTTTGGGTGCAGAGTTCATTATATTAGTATGAAATGGCTGTATTTGAAATGTTCTCCTCCCTGCATTTGTTTGGTTTCCAAGACCATTCAATTGGGGATGGGAGGCAAGTGGTGAGTAAGCAGTGATGAGTGCACAGTTGTAGAGACCAAAGCAAATGAAGAGCCAAGTGATAAAGGAAATAATTACAGTCCTCCATAGAGAGATAATTTTGCTTTTAAAATGCATAGCTGTAGATCAAATGTAAAAAATAACCAGTTAGTGATGGTTGTGGTTGGCTACTGAGCAAACGGAGAAGTAAAAGAGAGGGAAAATAGTCTTTTTGTTCTTTATAATGTTCTTTAGAAAAGCTGAATAAAAATATGCTACTGTAAAATGAAAGTATCAAGAGAAATAGTATTCTCATAGCAATTTAGTGGAAAATTCCTTGAAGGAAAAAATATTTCTTCACATAGCACATATAATGGAAATGTCACAAGAATTCTTTTTCCTGTGGTGTTTCCAGTGAGGTAACTTTCTAAAATATTTCCTTTCTATTATATTGCAGTCTATCCAAATACGGAGAAGGAAGGCTATTTGGATTTGATTAAGAGCTCTGAAAGAAACATTGGAGGAGAAGAAGTAAGACAAATTGAAGAAGTAGGCAATCCTCATTAAAATGGAGGGTGGCACAGAACAGAAAGTAGTTGATGCAGTTTGGAAGGAGAGAGATAAATAATCCATGGGGTGATTAGTGCTCTTTAAGCAGCCAGTGTAGAGAGGACTAGCCTGATTTTCATGGTATGGTGGGTATTGCACAGCAGAGTAATGTTGCTTTAAGAGTAACAAGGTCATTTTCCATCCCCAAAATTATTTGGGAAATGGATTGTAGTATAACTAACAAGCTGTCTAATTTATTTTTAACTCAGTTTATTAAGAAAAGACTGGAGCAAACCACAGCAATAAATCTTTGGGATAGATCCATCCCACTTTGATTTGCATTCAAGGTCATGATGAAGTTCAGTAAAAATGCAGCTCTTGGCAGAACAGCTCTGAACATGTCAGCAATTGCTATCTTTTTGAGGTGGCCCTAAAGCATCATGCTGCTATTTATATAAATCCTTCTAAACATAGGGAACTATATGTGCTTGCTTATGCAGATTTCTCCACAGGTACGTACGTCCTTCGTACGTCCACCTATAAAGTTCTAGTGTTAGTAGGAATCATGCAATTCTGAACCTTAATTTATAACTAACATATACAGAGAGCTGTTATCAGGGTCACAGACAATGCACATTGTGTCCATTTCTTGGTTGCTAACACAGTCTACCCACAAGGCTAAATTCAGAGGTGATTCTAAGATGATATAATTTTGCACCTTCATCTGTTTTCCTCAGAGTGTAATTCCTCTTATTTAGACTCCCTTAGAATAATAAGGGAATTTGACCCAAGTCGCTAATGAAATCTGGCATGGATTTAAAAATTCACTGAACCACAGTTGCTCCATTATTTACAACTCCCACTTCCTAAAATCTTTTTAAATTATTCTTCCTTGAGCCCTTATATCAGCTATGTATGTGTCTGAGAACTGGTCTGAATTACCCTTTGAAGCTTATCTATCCTACCCCTTCATTGGCATATAAGGCCCCTGTTGAGTAATATCAAGATATTGCCTCTTTCTCCCCATTTTATACCTATGTCAGTCAGAGTAAACTACCTCTCCAAAGTTTTCAGCCATTACCTTAACAGGCCTCAAGTCATGGAGCTCTTAGGGCTTTTAGGCAGGGAGTGGGGAGAGCATGACAGAGAAGCTACTGTGGTATTCTTTTGAAGTAGATTACAATTAAAGCACCAATTAAAGGCAGACAGTTGGTGCATTACATTTCATCTCCCCCTTCCTCTACCTTCCTTTCCTCACTGATCCCCTTGTACATCCTTCTCTGCCACCTGCACCATTCATCCTTCTCTTCCCCGCCACATACTGCCCTGTCACTTGGCTCCTCCTCTGGACATGTCACCTATTCTTCTTCTCTCCTGGCTCCACTGAACAAATTGCATCGCTCATTCATTCTCTACTCGCCTGTACGTCCTTCTCCCACTGGTGCTGGGCAACTCAGTCCCTGAGTGTGGCTCCTATTCCCTTTCCCCCTTATCCTTTTTTTTAAGTATTAGCAACTCTTAGTGGATTGATCTAGGTCATAGGCATCCAGCCTTTCTGGGAAGAGCCTGGACACCAGTAAAAGCAGCTGGAAACAAAGACAGATGCAGAGAGCTGCTCTTGTCGAGGTTATGTAAAACAAGAAGCAGTGTAATATGTATTTGGATGGAGACAAGAAGCAAGCCCATCTCTAACGTATTTTTATGTGCAGAGCTGAAAATGCCTCAAAGACAGGCTAGGGACAACGCCAGTTTCTGAAGAATATGTGGGTTATGGGAAAAATTTGAAAAAGCCCTGCCACATGTCTAAGCTGACCAATCAAAATTAAATAAATGTAAAAACAAATAAAACCTGAAGCCAAAAGAACAGCATAACAAACATAAGGCTATTCTTTGTTCGTTTTTGTTTTTCCCTGCTAACATTTTTGCAAAACAGAATTTTATAAAGCCTGAAATGTTTCAGAAACAAATTCTCTTTTTCTTTTCTTTTTTAAAGCCAAATATTGCAGAAAAAAGTATTTGATTAAAAAATGCTGAGTGGCTCCAATTAATTACTATTTTGAACTATGTAGCTGTAACAACCTAAACATTCAACATAAGTCATAATGCTGCAACAATCATCATAGTGTGTGGGCAGAATTACACAGTTGCATAGTAACAGTGAACAATGCCCTGCATAAGAGCGAATTCTAAGTAAAATCAGACCAAGTAATTTAATTTTCCACTTTTTATAACATACATGCTACTCATGAACTGAAGCCACAATGTATTTGGATGCTTTCCATCATCAATTCAATGTCAACTTTATTTAAAAAATAAAGATTGTAGGGCTAAGCAGATTGAATGTATATACAGGTATTAGTAAACTAGGTATCTGGTTTCCCTTCCATTCCTCATTGACTTCTGCAGTTATGTTAATTTCATGGCTAAAACCAACATATCTAGGGTCTGATTCAAAGTCCACTGTGACTAAGGTCGATGAGTCTCTCAGAGGGTTTTGCATCAAGTAATAAGAGGCAATGCAGAAGCAATGTATAAAACTTAATTTCAGCTTGTAATTACAGGAATTCAGTGATCGGAATTTGAGTTAATTATCTTTGAAAGAATATTTCTATTGCCATAAAACAGCAAGCACATTAGATGCTGTTTTTGGCATACTATAGGATAGACACGCACTATTTGGCATACTGTAAGCATAAAATATAGATGGCCGCTGCTGTACACACATACACAGTCAAACTGATACTTATCCTCCACAGATTTCAACAGGTTATCTTTTGTTTTCCTCTTACAAGTGAGGATAATTTTTGCTTATTAATAAACAATTGCATGCCCCTTGCCTTAGAGGACATGGGTTTTTTTCCCAATATCTTATGGAAAATCAATGCAATATCAACAATGGGCAAATAAATCATAATTATAATTCCTACTTGAAGTTTATTCCTACAAACTTCATATTCCCTTGATTTATTTATTTTAAAAGATGGTATTTTGTTTTTGCTGCTGCAGTAATAAATATTCTATAATCTTAGAATGGTGAATAGAATGAAATACACATAATATAAAGGGGGGAAATGTACAGCAGCAAGAAGACAGCCACCAAGTAATGTGCTACTCTGCCTTTCAGACTGTCTGTCTGTTTGCCTAATCCAAAGCCCATTGATGTAAATGGAAGATCCCCATTAACTTCACTTGGGTTTTGGATCATGCCCCAAAAACTGAAGCACAACACAACGTGATCCTGTGTTGAAGACAAGGGTTTCCCAACTGATGATGAACAAACTGAAACTAAATATATTCTCACACACACACACACCCCTCTACCTATATTAATTTTAAGGTTGAAAAGTTAAATACTCAAAAGATAGGAAGTTTCAAAGTTGCCTGTGCATTATGACACAGTTTTTAATTTAAAATGAACATATACTTTTTTTCCCTCACAGGACCCTTGCACCATAGTGCATATGCACAAGGGGGACAAATTATGGTAACACCAACACCTTAATTCTGGCATTTCCTAATGTATGAAAACTTCACTTTGCAACTTTAACGTTTTTAATGTTGTTTTTTTAGTGTAATTTCCTAGGTATTTAAAAAAGCAAACTGAACAACAAAATTTCATCATGTAAAACTATAATGACACTGATACAGGTTGTTAGCAGGTGGGAACCTTTAGATTCACCACACAGACTCTGCTACTTGAGTTAAAGGAGTAACTAAGAGCAGTAGTAGGTTGTCATCCTTTGTGTGGACTAGCACCAGAGGAGGATGAGACACTTTGCCAATGGGTTTCACAATTTGCTGACAGCAGAGGAATAGTGAGACTCAGGAAATGTGGCATCAGTCAAAGCTCTGGAGGGGAGTGTGCTCAAGTGGGCACAGACTCTTCTGCCTGTTTTCCCCCCCAACCTTGTCCTGCTGCCTCCATTCCCTCCACTCTATCCCTGGCCCAGTCCTGTCTCTTACCAGACCCACTGTCCTCACCTACCCAGTCTCTGTCTCTGCTTCTCAGGCTTTTCATCTTATCACAACCCCATGCTCTGGGCATCCCTAAACCTCTGACTGCCAGAACCTGGGACTGGAAGACAGGCATGGATCACTCGATAAATTGCCCTGTACTCTTCATTTTCTCAGAAGCATCTGGCATTGGACACTGCCTGAAGACAGGATAGGCTAGATGGACCATTGGTTTGACCTAGTATGGCCATTCTTATGTTCCATTTCCCTTGCCTAGCTAGTTCTAGTATCCTCGTCTGGTCTCTACATCCCAGTCCCAGTCTCCCACCCCCCATTCCCAGTGCCCAGCCATTCCAGTTCCCTCTTAATCCCCCTTGCTCCTTGTCCCCAGTTTTCTTGCTCATCCAGTCCCAGCTCTTCGCCTCCCAACTCTGTATCTGATGTGTCTTTGTCCCTCCCCTCCGTCAAGTCACTCCCCACTGGTTCTAATCCCAGTCTTCCTCCTTGGGTTTATTGCCCAATATCAATGTCCCATCCCCTCATTGGCTCCTTGCCCAAGGTTCTTTGATCAGTCACTCACACTTCTCCACCTGTATCTATTGTCCCCACTCCTCCTGTCCCACTGTTTCTCAGTTCCAGTATCCTTGTGTGGTCTTGGTCTCCCATGCATTGAATCTCTGTCTCATCATTTCCCTCCCCAAACCCAAGTCTCCTCTGTCCCCTATCTCCCACTCTCCTTGCCCAATTAGTCTCAGATCTGCCCTCTTCCCCCCCTCCGTCCAACTCCCAGTCTCAGTTTCCCCTCCCTCTTCTGGAAGGTCTTCAGTCCCAGTCTCCCACCCCACTCCAGACTCCTTGTCTCAATCTACTCCCCTTCCTGCCCTGCAGGTCTTGCTGTTGTCCTCTATGTATTCAAGTTAGCAGGTTCCTCTAATACACTGCCTAGTCCCAGTTGGGAAGTCATTGAGAACACAGGAGAGGAAAGCTTCCTGCTCTTGGTTCCAAGTTCTGGCCTTGACCCCATCTCTGACTCTGCCCTGCAGCAGCTCAGAGCTGCAATTGCAGATTGTCTTGCCTATGGCTCTGCAGCCTTTGGGCTAGAGACCACGTTCAGTGTGAATGCTGTGAATCTCTAACAAGTCTCTACTGAGTAGGTATGAACTACCTATAGTTATAAGTTTAAAGACTTATAATTTGGCCAAATTTTAAGAGGATTTTCACATAACAGCAAAAGGCCCATCCCTGATTCAAAAGCCACCTCCCTCCCAAAATTCAAGTCCCTGCTCCAAAGCATGCAGGTGTTAGAGATTCTCAAAGAGAAGGTTCCTAAAAAATGTAACATGATCAAAAGGATGTCTTTTTCTCTAGCCCCAGAAATGACTTAACAAATTTGGCTGAAATTTTCTAGTAAATAAGCAAGTGAAAATGGGGGTCTTATAATGGGATATATATCCAGCAACCTTAATAATAGGTGGTGCTACCTGCCCCACCTATAATAGAAAACCAGTGTCCTCCTTTGCTTTCCAGGAGTGTGACACTGGTGATTGTTATGGAAAGTCTGAAAATCAGAATGAAAGTTTTCTACTTTTCTGATGTAAATGTTTATATTTTAGTTTATTCACTGTTAGCATAAGGCTTTGCCTCCTTTATTTGTATGACAGGCAGCATCTGCAGATTGCACAGGGCATGCTCTCTGTTTTGAATTAGATAAAGATACCCCAAATGGCTAGAAAGGGCTTACTGATACAGCTTCCCTCCAGAGTGGTGGTTTGGAGAAGTAAAGAAATATTGCTGCAGTCAGTTCTTCTGTCATATCTGTTGTATTCAGTGCCAGTGCCAGCTCTGAAAACGTTTTTAGAAAATATCATGTTGTTAGTGAATGTAAGACAGAGCATAAACTTTTGAGTTAAGCTGGCTACCAACAGAGATCACCCATCAACACAGCACAGACAATAAAAAGGTGTGCCAGACCATGACTCCTGGAAAGGTAATCAATATGGAAGTCGTAAATAAGCAAGGGTTGGAATTAAACAGTGAGGTAGTAATTGCTGGCAATTTCAAAACAACGGATTGGCTATGACAGGTGATTTAAATAAAATAAAAAATGAGTCAGTCCTGAAATGGTTTTCATTTCTCTGCTTAAAGGCAAAAGAAAAGCCTTTGAAACACACACGCATGCACGCACACACGCACACTAGTTCTCCAGCCCCAGTGGAGAGAAGGAAGGACAGGAACACAGTCTGGTTATAAAGGGGCCTTTTCTAACCCTTTGGTACTGTTGGACCCACTGATTGATGAACAGTTCATAGACAATGATGTGATGTGACATTTTGTCTGGGGATAGGAATAAAGTCCAACTGATTGGTGCTTGATTCGGGCCCATGATGGGAGACAGTTCTGATGGGGAATCCTTTTTCTCCAGCAGAGGAGCCTGATTGGAAATATGCAGTATATTGGGCTCTATTTGGCTAAGAGATAAAAGGGAGATATTTTTAGTTACTGAATATTAACAAATCAAAGATATTCCTAAAATTATGAGAAATAATAATGTAATGATTACTCCCACCATTAAAATGGAGATAATCCTGTGTAAAGCAGTTGAAATTTATGAGTGAAATGTCCTATGTATTTTTATTATTGTTGTTGTTATTTCCTTAGAAAAAGAAACCTATGGAAAAGCCCATTTGGAGTGCAGTCTGTTTACCTGAAAATTCTGTACAAATATTAAGGGATTTCAGAGAAAATTATGTGGGGTTCCCAATCACTCTAGTGGATGTTGTACGTGGATATATGAAGCTTGAATGTTACCTTAATTTATGAATCCTCATAACTTCCCTGTGATGTAAGTAAGTTTTATTACATCCATACATCAAACACTGAGAAGTTAAGTGATTTGCACAAAGTCATACTGTAAATCAGTGGTAGAACTAGGAAAAGAACCCAAAAGTCCCAGCTTAAGATCCTCCAATCTATCACTGAAGTATACTTTTGGCAAAGATTCAAAAGTTAAGACTGTTTGAAATATCCAGTATGTATACATTAACAGGTCAGTTTCATTAGAAATCGGACTGATTGTGGCTACTCATCATATATTCTCTCCTATAGGTACATCACACTGGAAAGGGCATCATGGTTTCTGTTGGATTCATAATTACAAGTTTCTCTTATGAAATTCAGTAATTCTGGGGATTGTATTGGATTAGCAGCCAGTCAGATCAACTGAAATATTATTTTTGAGATCTGGGGGTTATTTCCAAGAATTAGCATTCAAGATAACAGCACCCAGTACTTTAAAATGAGGCTGATGAGAGAATTTTGATGAGCAAAGGTATTATCTCTGTATTAAACATCAAAAGTAGATATATAATAAAAGGTTCTGTTAGTAATCACAAGATTATATTTCAGTAGAATCTCAGAGTTATGGACATCTCGGGAATGGCACATCCCTGACCATTTTGGCAAATAGCTATTGATAAGCCTATTCTCCATGAACTTATCTAGTTCTGTTTTGAACCCACTTATATTTTTGGTCTTCACAAGATCTCATGGCAACAAGTTCCAACAGATTGACAGTGTGTTATGTGAAGAAGTATTTCCTTTTGTTTGTTTTAAACTTGCTGACTAAGAATTTCATTGGTGACCCCTAGTTCTTGTGTTATGTGCCATATGGAAGATGATCCAGCCCCCTAATAATTTTCTTTGCCCTTCTTTGTACTTTTTTCAATTCCAATGTATCTTTTTGGACATGAGGTGACTGGGCATACCGTAGATTTTGAATAGTGGCATTTTGATAGTTTTTGTCTTAATATCTACCCATTTTCTGATGGGTCCTAACATTCTGTTAGCTTCTCTGACAGCTGCTGAACACTGAACAGATGTTTTCAGACAACTGTCATTGGTGACTCCAAGTTCTCTTTCTTGAGTGGTAATAGCTAATTTAGACTCCATCATTTGGTATTTATAGTTGGGATTACTTTGCACTTCTCAACATAGAATTTCATCTGCCAATTTGTTGCCCAGTCATCCAGTTTTGTGAGATCTCTTTGTAACTCTTTGCAGTGAGCTTTGGACTTATCTATCTTGAGGAATTTTGTATAGTATGCAAATTTTGCCACCTGACTATTCACCCTATTTTCAAGATCATTTATCAATAAGTTGAACAGCACAGGTGCCAGTATAAAGTTTTGGGAAAAGCTGCCATTTACCTCTCTGCAATGCAAATACTGGCCATTTATTCCTGCTCTTTGTTTCCTATTTTTTAACCAGCTAGTCTTAATCCATGAGAGGACCTTCACTCTTATCACATGATGCCTTATTTTGCTTAAGAGCCTTTGGTGAGGGACATTATCAAAGACTTTTTGAAAGTCTAAGTACCTAGATACACTGGATCATCCTTGTCCACATGCGTGTTGACCCCCTCAAAGAATTCTAATATATCTGTGAGACATGATTTGCCTTTACAAAAGCTATGTTGACTCTTCTTCAACATATAGCGTGTCTGCTGATTCTGTTCTTTACTATAGTTTCAACCAGTTTGCATGGTACTGAAGTTAGGCTTGCTGGCCTGTAATTGCTAGGATCACCGCTAGAGCCTTTTGTTTTAAAAAATCAGCGTTACATTATCTATCCACCAGACATCCGGCACAGAGGCTGATTTAAGTGATAGGTTACATCCCACAGTTAGTATTTCTGTTCCTGGTGACTTATTACTGTTTAATTTATCAACTTGTTCCAAAACCTCCTCTACTGACACCTCAATTTGAGACAGTTTCTCAGATTTGTCACCTAAAAAGAATGGCCCAGGTGTGGGAATCTCCCTTACATCCTCTGCAGTGAAGACTGATGCAAAAAATTCATTTAGCTTCTCCGCAATGGTCTTGTCTTCCTTGAGTGCTCTTTTAGCACCTAAGTCATCCAATGGCCCCACAAACTGTTTGGCAGGCTTTCTGCTTCTGATGTATATGTGTTAGACTCAGTTTAAGCAACACATACAACATACATATACCCTATAATAGGGAGACTAATATTACTAATACCTGGTGCATATACATCATTATTAAGACCAAGAAATATGAATAGACCATGTAAGATTGAATTATAGTTTGTTATTCATTCTCAGGACATATAACTAGACTTTTTTTTTTAATTTTTACCCCAGAAAAGCCTCCAGATCATAAATGCAAGAAAACTGAAGGGATGGCTCAATGCATACAGTGTTTCTGTCATTTGCCCAGCATCTATAACCTCAGCTGGAATTATGGATTCATTTTCTATTGCAGAATTCTTCAGCACATTAATAACATTCCACAAATCATCAGGTGAACACGGTATTTCAGCTGCCAGGAGGTACAAAATGTCTCCCACTAGGCAAAAATTTTCGCTGCGTAACCAGCTACGCTGCCTGTAATGAAAGGAAAAATAATTTGTGAAGCTCAGTAGGCAAAAGAAATTTACAGCATTTTAGGCTCCAATCCTAGACAGAGAGAATTGCTACAGAATAACCATGAACTTTGATATGGAGCTGAATACATATCTAATAAAAATTTTTCATGATACATTATTTCACATTTTATGTCCCTATGTTTTAGCCTTTGGTTTATATTACTATATTTTTTAACATTTTTATTGTATCACTGTCCAGCAGCCCTAAAAAGGATTGGGGCCATATTGTGCTAGGAACTTTGCAAACACTTCTGCTCTGAGGACTTTACAGTCTCAGGTTTAATCTTCAAAGAATCTGGCTTTTACACATGTGTCTTGTCCTTGGGACTACTTTGTGTATAAAATTACTCACATGCATGAGTGTTTGCAGGATCAGGGTCCAAGAAGACAAATGATATTTAAACTGTGGAGGAGCGGGGAAAACAGGCACTCAACTGCCAACATTGAACATTCAGAAACCATGAGTCAAGCCCCAAAATAGCATAATATTAAAAAAAAAAAAAAGAATAAATTCTGGTTTCTTTTGATTTGCCCTTTGAATTTTGAGCCTTTAGGGCTTGTGTGGTGAAGCTTTTCTCCACAACTATGAGTGATAGAAACTTGATTATTTATTTATTGTAAAAACCCTAAGAGACTCATGTAACCCCAGGGCTCCAGGAACTGGGGCTTTAAGAAAAACTACAAATACACAAGACTTATGATATAATCATGAGAGTTGTCAACACTGGATACAAATATATATATAGTATGTGCATTTGGCCGTATGCTACCATTCCGGGTATTCCCCTGATCTTGGGGCCAGCTGGAAGCCAATTTTCTCCTAGTATAACTCAGAGCAGCTTCAGGATAACTCTAAATTATGGTGACTGGTACCAGCCCCAAGGATCCACTCTGCCAGCTGGGAAACACAGAGGCGCAGAAGTACTCCATTCAGTTCCACACCTTACCCTAGCGATGCTGTCTGAGGCCATGATCCTGCAAACACCCACACATGTGAGTAACTTGTGCACTTTGGTTTTTGTGGTTTTTGAAATTTAGAAACATAGACAGCTTTCATGTGTCTTTTTCAAGCTTTCATCCTGAGCATAATAGATGAATGACAATGCGCATGCAAAATCTCTCTAGGAGGTCTGAAGAGATATGTTTTCATGACTACGAATCTGAGCATGCTTGATTGAATTAAAGCCCAAAGGATCTTTCTACAGGCTGGTTTTGTCTGGTCGTGTGCATATGTGTATTTTTCTTCAAATTATCTTTGTGTAGTCTTATTTCTTCAGTGAAAGACCTTACAGCAATAAAATGTTGCAAGTGTTGCCATGGAAATAAGAATGTCAGAGTATCAGGATCGTGTTAAATCCTATGATAAGGTTATTACTCATGCAGTTTCATCATCAAAAAGACTATCTGCTGCTTAATGTATTTCCATGCATCCTGCTAGAAATGTTAAATGGATATGTGGTCATGCTATAGTTATATTTGATAGTAAAATAATCTTTTTACTCCCATGCCAGTAGTCCCATTGACTTAAGTAGGCATATTCAGACCAGCAAGAGAATGAGCAAGGGTTCTCAGATTGCACCTTAACAGAGAAGAAATATCTCACTAATAGTCTGAACCAAGACATAGGTTCTTCTAATGTATGCCAGTTTAAAGCAGGAGTAACTTCACTACAGCCAAGTGAGTTATATAGGTCTGAAACCACTGAAAGTGAAAAGAGAATATGGGCCAAAATATCGAATCCCAGGATACTAGCTGCTAACATAATACATATTTCGTACATATGGAAATCTTATAATATTTAATCTGAGAGAGACAAATTTACTCATTCTGGCAAATAGGAAATTTTGGATGTATCTGCAACTACAAAATCACTCTGAATTTCATCCCCTTTTTCCTTCTTTCCAGGGAGTTGAGTTCATAGTTGAAGGCGTCACATGGCCTCATATATATAGTGCTCTGTATTATGACTCATAGTTTGCAGAGTAAAATATGAATATATGAATGCTCTTGGCATGCTTAATTAATTTAAATGTATGTCTTCAGAGTTTGGTCAAGCTTTCAAAAATAGAGACTGTGTCTATGTCTTCCTTATCACAAATAGACAGGAAAAAATTAAGGAACCAGTTTTCTGTTAAGCCAATAAAAACAGTGTTATTCTGGGTTGTTTTCATAAAGCTATTTTCTGACTCAACCTCTCTGAGCCTCAGTTTTCCCATCTGTAAAAAGGGGATAATGATACTGGCCTCTTTTGTAAAGTGTTTTGAGATTTACTGATCAAAAGTGCTATCTAAGAGCTAGGTACTGTTGTTTTTTATTCTCTATTGTTGGACCTGGATTTTGAATCTAGTGGATCAAATTGTGGATCAAATTGTGGATGAAATGATGCCTTTAGAATATTAGTGCCCCTATGAGAATCACACATTCCCAGTCTGGTTTTAATTTTAGAATTGTATTTTTAAAAGTCTTTAAATCAGAGGAAGGGGATTCATTAGCTATTATACTCGTACAATAACCAAATAAGGCTTCATAGGCCTTTGTGTGACCCTTCACAACAGGTGTCATCTTGAAAAGGAATCAGCAGCTTGAAATGAAGGAAATATTGTGATTCCATCTTATGCCCATTTTCATGTTTTCTTACTATCCTCAAATGTCTTCACATATGTCCAGAAGCCTTTTAGAATATCTCTTTATCTCTTATGGCTCAATGGATTCTAAGTATATTCGTTGCTTAACTTTCTCCTTCTCCTTGCAAGCCATACCTTCTTTTCTGTATCAGCAGTGGTACAGTAAGTATATTATTTGTGTATTTAAGGACTGGTCCAAAGTACAATGATGTCCGTAAGAGTCTTTCCATTGACTTCAGTGAGATTTAGATCAGGTCCCTACTAAACTTGTCATAGAGCTTGTCACTTTGAGCAGCAGCTTTCTAGCAGTGTAGCCAAAGATATTTGTGAATGTTTGCTGTGTTTGTCTACTTTTACATCTGTTTGTTCCTGTCCCACATTCATTAAGTTTATTTAAAGCTCAGTAATAGGAAGTTAGTGGTTTTTCACATATGTTAATGTGTCCCTCTCTAGCGAGTCCAACAAGGTGGGTGACTTAATACCATTTATTTGACCAACTTCTATGGGTGAGAAAGACAAACTTTCAAGCTTACACAGAGCTCTTCTTCGGGTCTGGAAAAGGGGACTCAGAGGGCACATCTACACAGCAATTAAACACTCAGAGCTGGCCCAAGTCAGTTGACTCAGGCTTGCGGGGCTCAGGCTGCAAGGCTGTACAATTACTGTGTGGATGTTCAGGGCTGGGCTGGAGCCTGAGTTCTGGGACCCCATAAGGGAGGATTTGCCAATATTGATTTCATGGAACTTTCACAAAAATGTAGCATTTAAAAAAATGTCAGTAAAAGTGTCATTGAAATTGAGCATATCCCCATTGTTTTTCTCTGGCAACTGTCTGGTCAGAGTCAGTTTTCCACAGTGCATTTTTGAGCTGCAAGCTTGACTGGTTGATTTTTATTATATGATTGCAGCCATGTGGTATTTCTTTTGGATCCCTGATTGACTGAGCCTACCACATGTACAAGTGACAGTCAGAGAAAGGTATTTTGTCTTATATTCTTAGACCTGGTATGTGGGAGGAGAAACAATCCCACAATATACCAAGGGGGAATATGGCTTGGGTTCTATCAAAGAACATTCCCCCCAGGTAAATTATACCACGAAGGGAGATACATGGTTGTTGGTAGGAAGGATCTATCTCTAGGTCCTATTGGAGGGTGAACTGTGTGAGAACAGAAGGCTGTAAGACTTGGTGGGGACCTCTGTAGGTTTGCACAATTCACTCAAGTATTCAGAGCCAGATTTTGATCTCAATAATACCACTGTAATTCTACTGAAGTCATTCTGGATGTAGATTCTGTGCCCTACTGCTAAGGATTGGGGGTGATCATTGGGACAGAGAAATAGTGCCACAACATGGATAGTCCAGGCATCCTTCAGATTCCCTGAAATATGTCAAGTTTGCCCCAGGAAGGCAAACCCCACCCATCTCCTCTGACATAATGGTAGCAGAGGAACTCCATGCGGGGATCCTCATGGAGACTGCCTGCCCCCAGGAGGCTTACTATGGGAGACGAACAAGTCTATGTTACTTCATTTCATTTGTTTTATGTGTGTGGGCTGGGGAGGGATTAAAACAGTATGACCATGCAAACAGTATCCCACTTTACATTTATTAAAACTGTCACCTTAATTAGTTACTCATTCTTAATCTTTAGAGGGAAGCCAGTGCTCTGGTTCTGAAAAGAACAAAGGATTCCAATTTTACCAAGATGATATCTAAACAGCGCATGTGAGAATGGTACTGCTATGGGGAGTAGTTTGTTCCCTTGATACACCATCCATTTGTCATGAATTTAAATAAAAAAGGTTTTGGCTTCATAGGGGAAAGAAATAAGATGTGTTTTCTTAGGAGTTCAAAGCATGCCTAAGTGCATGCCAGGGGCTTTAATATTCAGTATATGACACCTTGAAGATCCCTCTGAGAGTTGCAATTATATATATATATATATATATCTCCCTGAAGACTGAACCCTTAAAAAGCCATAGTATTCTCAGGTATCTTTCTCCATTATCCAAGAATCTTTCCCACTGAAACCATTTTTTTTCTTTGTCCAGTAAACATAATTTTATGTACAAAAGGAGTGAATAATTAGGCTAGCACCAAAAAGACAGCAAACAGGGAGTAGCTACTGTGCTACAGGGTTTTTTGATAACCCTGTTCCCATTCACTGCACTTAAGTTTAGGGAAAAAATAGCACATTTTAAATAAGCTCCTATAGAAAAGATACTTAATGTACTACTATATGTGTAGTCTTGTACTGATGAAAGAGCTAAATAATTTCCCTAGAAAAATCTAAAACTAATTCCTGCACATTTAAGAGATGTATTTAGAAAGTAGGTTAAAATTAGGTTGCTAGGAAACAGAAGTGGATCCTAGCAACTGCTATTGAAAATGAAAACCCTGTGTATGTAATTTTAAGGACACAGTTCCAACCCACTGGAAGAATATAAGAATTCAGCTGATTAAAACTAGTTTCTTAAAGCTGCATTAATTTAATTTTCAATATCTTTGCTATTATATTTGCAAAACAATATTTTTTTTTATTTCTGCCTTTGTTCTTTGAAATGGTAAATCAAATTCTGGTCCTGTATTTCAGAAACTCACAACATAGCTGTGATACACTTGACATGAAACTGGAACTGAATCTTAACCCTTGTGCTCTACACCCCTATTTATATCCAGGGTCTCACTTTTAAAAGAGATATCAATTAACCTATGGCAACCCGGTAGCCAATACTTCCATAGGGTAATTTGCTTTGCTGGATTTTTATTGTTAATTCCTATGACATTTAGGTAGATTAAACTGGATTGTAATATTCAGTCATTATCCCAGTCCTTCTTTCAAACAAAGAAAAAAGGTAAAATATTCTAACTTTTTTTGAGGTAGATTTCTCTTCTTAGTGTTCTGCTTTTCTTTCTTTCTTCCTTTCTTTCTTCTCTTCCCTTTTATTGTCATTTCACTTGTCTCTTCTCATTACCTTATTAACTCCCCTTTTCTCCTCAGCCATTCCCTTTCTCCCCCTTCCACCATTTTTTCTTACTGGATTGCTCCTCACCCACTGTCATCATGGCTGCAGGCTAAGCCTGAAAAAAAGGGAAGAGGTGTTGTGTGGGAGCATGTTTAAACAATTTGGTTATAATTAAAACAACAGAAGAAATGTATGAATAACTGATGAGCTGAATGAAGTTCTTCTTAGCTGTGATAATATTTTACAGTTTTCCCCAGTGTAGAAGAACTTCTCCATTTTTTAAACCTATTACTTCCCTCATGTGACAGCAAAACTTGATGTGGTCACGTAACCCAATTTTAATATGGAAGCATGCGTCTGGTTATCAAATGGAGAGTAGAATTTTTTTATAACCAATGTCCTCTATCCTTACACCTCTGTAAGTGGTGGTAATTTTTTTTAATCCAATTTCCTTCACCTCTAGGCTACTGACATTTTCATTGGGGATCCTGCACAAACTAGGTGCCTGTTCCTCATTGGCTGAAATGACCTGTAGTATTTCCTGCTTAGGTGGAAATGGTGAAGTAAGAACTCTATTAGTTATTTGTGTGTGCCTGTTCAGCCCTAGGGCTGATGCTAAGAACCTTCAGATTACTCATTTCCATGTAGACAGGGCATCTATTTGATATCACAGTTGCCTGCAGATTTCCAAAGACAGACATGTGGGAAGGTGTGATTTCATGTTCCATAAATCTCACAGGTTAACTTGGGGCCCTTAAACAAGGATTTTGGTTTGTGCAAGTATTATGTAATATTATGCATTCAACTCAGTATTTTTTTCTATACACAATAGAATTCTGTGCATCTGGCTGCACATTGAGAAGTTATGCCAGCTGAGTGCTGATTGATGAGCATGCTTAGGTGCACAGTAGGCACATATCTGCATCTTTAGGCATCTAAATACCTTTGCAAATCTGGCCCATAATACCAAATCCTGCAAATACTTACACATGCAAGTAACTTTATGTACATTAGATCAATGATCATGAGATCAAAAAGTTAGTTACTAATATGTGTGTCTGCAGGATTGTACTGTAATTTGAGCTGGGATTGTTTTTAGAAAAACAACAACACTGAAACATTAAGTTATGGGCAAAAATCCTCTGGTTGTATAATAAAGATCAGTTCATCTTCATAAAACCCAAATAAATGAGTTTTAAATATGTGAAGTTTGTGTGTGGAAGGGACTGGAGAGGGGATATCTACCAACCTGAACCCAAGCCCATGGCGTAGAACTGCACTTTAGTCTCCCCCACTGTGGCCGCAACTTTTAAAGCAGCCACATACCCTCCACGCTACTTGTACAGGGTGATAGGATCACGGACTCGACATAATACTAGTTATTATGGTACCTTCCCCACTCCTCCCACCACTATGGTCTCTATGAGGTTATCATGCAGACTCTCTTCACATATTATCCTCTACAATGAATAATGTAGAAATAAAGAGGTTTGCCTGTGACCATACAGGTGTGTGAATAGGTACACTTAACTTTTGGAGACCTGGACTCAAATGGGGCATACATTTCAAGTGAAAAAATTGATTGGTGATTTTTTCCTAGTCCACAAAGGCCATTACTTCACATCACCAAACTGCTGCACAATTTGTTGCCACTTGGTATGTTCAGGCCTGTACTCTAGAGAGGTCCAAGATGCAGTTCAGTGGTGTATTGTAGTCAGGATGAGGTGGAATGACTGTGTTTTGTACAGAATAAATCTGAGCTATGTACAGCCCAAGATAATGTTAGTTATCCTGCACTTTCCTAAGGACAAGAACTGACCAGATACAGTATTTGTTTCTTCTTTTATAAAGCTCCAATTGCTTTTGTGTGTTTTTGTGGGGCGGGGACAAAACACAACAACCTATGAATATTTTGAGAGTGATGGAATGTGAGCAGCACAGAGAACCTGTATCCTTTTTCACCTAATTTCTGATGTCTTCCCATTTTTCTACATTTTTGATTGTTTCCTGCACTGTAGTCATTTAGCATAACTTCTAAAGTCAGTGTCCTATATTTTGTACATGCAAAGGCAGGTGTGTTTGTGTGTGCGTGGAAGTAGTTTTACCGAAAATTGACTGAGTCATAAGGAATTACTTTATAAAAGTTACACAGAATTGCCCATGTCTCAAAGCACAGCTGAGCAGATGACATATTATACATTTAATCAAAATCTTCATAGATCCAAAAATGTAGCTGACATGAATAAACTTTTATGTTTAAAATTAAGGGATTGTTTCCAGTCCAAAACCCTGAATTAACTACAGCAAAAACAATCCTAATGGCTCCAACACTCTAGCAGGATTAAAGTAAATGTGTGCTAAAGCTGACAGTGATCATTGATCAAAACCTCAATCTTTTTAGCCCTAAGGTAACTGAATCAGATTTTGTCAATGTAATCCTTAAAGTATAAAATAGAAATTGAACTTGCATGGTGATGCAAGCTGGCTTTGAAATTAGGAGGCTTTGGCTTACAAAATCTAAAAAGTTGGCATACCCAATGGAAATGGTGTTCAAAGAAGTTCACAGTAGGAATGGGAAAAGCAGGTTGTACAGATCTGGAAGAATAAACAAGCAGTTCTCTCTTTGCAACACTCGTATTCCACACATTAATGGATATTTGAAAAATAATAAATGTCTAAAATAGGACACAATCCTTTTGAAGTTTCAGAATGTTCAAAAATGTCCATTATAAAACTTGCGTGTGCAGACTATCAAAGCATTTCCTTTAAATAAATAAATAGAAAATAAAAACCTATGAAATTTTCAGTTTCAGGTTGCAGGAAAAGGTCTAATTAGCTGGCTGATGATGTGTATGTTCTTGCAATAAAATTCCTCCCAGATAATCCAACACTTAAAGTGAGTCTTTGAGTGAAAGGCAGAAATAAATCAGTACCTTTTGAACTTAAGTATTTTCATTGGAAACTTTTATGGCCATAAGGTTCTTCATTACTTAAGTCAAACTGCTTTAAACACATTAGAACACAAGGAGAAAGGGAGTCTAGTTTGCTCTTGCTACAAAAGACATAGTTGATGCATCCCTTCTTAATGCTAATAGAAGTTACAGTATGGGCCAGATCCTGTACCTCTTACTCCAGTGAGTAGTCTTATGACTATCAGTGAGACATGGCGCATTTGAAATGCATGTCAGGAATGAGGAGTACTGGCTGAGTTGGAGGTGGAATTTACACAGAATAAGTCTGAGCTGTGCTCAGCTCATGTCAATTCTACCTGTTTTCACTTGGCTAAACACAACTGAGATAAGGCTTTAGTGGGAGGACTCCCAAGAATAAGGGAAATAGATATTATGTTCTTATGAGAAGAGAACAGTAAATACCACCAAAATATTATACATACGGTATGTTTTTCCATATATGACACAAGAAATGTTTCCATTGAATTTACCTCCAGTTTTATTTACCTCCGTCACCCTTATTTAATACTTAAATATACTTCATATCCTCCTGCATGAAAGACATTTAATTATAGAAAGAGAATAAAATGTCAAAGCCAAAATCCCCTCTGAGTCCAGAGCTCATTGGGTAAAGGAAAATCAATTTTCATGGCCAGCAGTACACACGGGAGTGATGTAGCCAGCACCATGTCCAACTACATTGGAGGTGGTGTTCCAGTGGGAGAATGAGTGAGATTCGAAGTAACAAGCTTCAGGATTGTAACTGAGAGCCCAAACAACACAGCCACTGCTGTTCCCCTCCAGGAATAAAATGTAAATAATTTGTATAGTTATTTATTGGTTCTTTCGCATCTTATTACACTCTTTTCTAAATACTTCATTTGCAATGGAATCATATTATAAGACCAAATCCCGTAGGCCCTGGGTGCCCAGTGAAGACCCAAAACATAGAAACAACATTTCTGGCATGCAGGATCACTCTGTTTAAGACAAAGCCAAGCTCTACAGCAGCTATCTCTGGCATGCAGGATCATTCTGTGCACTATACAGCTAAAGTCTACAGCAGGACTGTTGAGAAGAGAAGCAAGAGTGTGGCCTGTAAGTCCATGAACTGTAGCTCTTCTTGATCACCACTCTACATAAGGATTGTCACCATAGGCTATGAGGCACTATAGGATCAATACTGCTCCCATTTAGTTTGGTGGTATAATGTCCATTGATTGCAAAGCTGCAGGATTGTGCTCTAAGTAGCTGATGGGAAGAACCATCAGTAGGTAGTGAGAAGTAGTGGCTCCAGTCAGATTGCATAGATGTTCTGTATCCCTCTCAGGGCTCACATAGGCCTCATCAAAACCCTTTACTCTAACACTGAGTTTCACTTTAAATGAGTTCTTCACAACTGTGATGTTTTGCAGTTGCTCTCATGTTTTACTACCCATCACTTTTTTTAAATTTGCGAGTTGGGTCTGGCAAAGGGTTACTATTGTTCTTTATTAATTATTATTCTGTTTCTATTGACACTTTTGGCACCAGATTGATCACCTCCTTTTCATAGCTCCAAGTACCACCTCTCATTCAGGGAACATCAGCAGCATAGATCAGGGTGAGACGCACCATTCCCTGGGGCTGCCTGAAGTCAATAGGCTGATTCTTTTGGATGAAAAGCCTGAATGGATCAATTTGAGTGTGTGGCAGCAAAGAGTCTGGCAAAAGACAGGTCCTCGGGGTGAGGGAATAGATAGACACCCCCTTTCCTCCCAGTGGCAAATGAAAGGTCCACAGGAAAGGGCTCACAGGCAAGCTATGGGAGGACATTCACAGTAATCTTCCTGCTCAGCTTCCTCACAGTGCCCTCATTTACCCCCAGCCCAGTCATCCTTGAGAAGGGTTCCTCCACGCTGCCCCAGATTCTGTTAGGGAGGGAGGCAAAATAACTATCTTTGTCCACTGTTGGCTCTCTTGGATGTGGGGTGTGTTCTCCTGAGGTTTCCATAAGCTGCTTCAGATCCTCTGTGAGGAATGTGTTCTTCCCTCCTCCTCATTTTATAAGAAGCCATGTCAGTAAGTGGAACCACACTATTTAAATAAAAAGCAGAGCTTTCATTATCATTTCAAGTTATGTGGCTCAGTGTATGTGATGTTTTTCTTAAGTGATATTTATGAACAGTATGTAAATGTACACACCAGTATATAAGTACACTAAGTGAAACATACTGAGCTTATCAAATATTAAGGCGTTCAATAGGTGTGGCAGTGTTAAGGTTTGTGTTTGTGGGTGGAATAGTAGGTATGTAGTGATGTTGGTTTAACTTTGTATTACTCTACTATTGTAGTTTAGTGTCAGTTATATTATGTGTGTAGTATCAGGGGGTAGCCGTGTTAGTCTGTATCTACAAAAACAACAAGGAGTCTGGTGGCACCTTAAAGACTAACAGATTTATTTGGGCATAAGCTTTCGTGAGTAAAAACCTCACTTCTTCGGAACTCTAATTGACCCAGAACAATGGTGTTTTGCTATGAATATAAAATCTAAGAAAAACCGAACATTCCTGGTGAGGGGAGGGGTGAGGAAGACTTAATGATGATAGACATTTACAATAATTCATCTGACCATAATGGTCCCTTCTGGCCTCTGAATCTATGAATATGGAAGTCATTGTATCAATTTTGCCATCTCATTTATTATGTCGCATATGCCAGGGCTCTTGAAAGGTATGTTGTGGGGTCGGGGGGAGGGATGGGGTTGGGGGTTATTTCTTATATGTTTATGAAGGAGAATATTAACAGAAGTATTTCTTCAGTTCTTTAACCAGGAGGAACCACCTCATAAGTAAGTAACTAAAATTACTTTTGTAATAATTCTTGACATATTTAAGAGTAAAATTCCATGAAGTGTTACCTCAGGGCAGTCCCACGTCACAATTTGCTTTTCATCGCTTCCTACAATGCTGTGCATGAGTGGGACATGTTAGGGGAGAACATGCAATGCTGTGACAAAAGGACCAGATGCTGTCGTTCAATGTATAAACAGGGGAGGAGAGTATAGGAGTAGGGAGGTGATTTTATTTCTGTTTATGGTATTTGTGAAACCAATACTGGACTACTGCATACAGTTCTGGTGTCCACATTTTAAAATATATATTGAAATCCTGGAGAGAGTGCAGAAAAGGGCCACAAAACTTATTTGAGACTTGCAGAAAATGCCTTAAATGAGAGACTGACAGAGCTCAATCTGTTTACTTTATCAAAAAGATGATTCAGAGGTGACTTGATTACAGTGTATTACCTTCAAGGGGAGAAAATACTAGGTAGTAATGGGCTCTTTCATCTAGTGAAGAAAGGTAGAACAAGAACCAATGGCTGGAAGCTGAGGCCAGACAAATTCATATTAGAAATTAGGCACACATTTTTGACAGTGAGGGTGATTAGCTACTGGAATGAAGTAGCAAGGGATATTGTGGAAGCTACACCTCTTGATGTCTTCAGATCAGGACTGGATACCATTGTGGAAAGTATGCTTTAATCAAACACAAGTTATTGAGCCTCATACAGGGGCAACTGGGTGAAACTTAATGGCCTATCTATGATCTAATGGACTCTTCTGGCCTTAAAAACTAGGAATCTGTGAATATGCATATCCCTTGTACCCTGATAAGGTGAGTATCATGCTTGTCCCAGTTAACTTAACATGATGAAGATTGAGCCCATCCTTTTATGTTGAAGATGAAGGTTATGGACCAGATTTCAATTAATGTTACTGAAGTCAGTGACTTTCAATCACAGATGAATTTGACATGATGCATCTAAATTCCTTGCTACACTCCCCAATATAAGCACTGATACTCTCTGTATACTTAGTACTAAAACATCTTTATTGTTGGTAAAGTTTGCTAATCCTCATGGAAAGCACTGAGTGTGTCTGTTTCCTGAAATTATATTTTTTTAACTTCCAAATCTGGAAATCATTTCAGACATGTAGAATTTCTGGAAAATGTTACAAGATTGACATCTATTCAATTGGGGGCTAGTCTCTCAAGAATAGTGAAAGAGGCCCGAGCCATTACTACAGTAATTTAAAACTGAACTGAAAAATATAGACAAAACACTTGTGAAAATACCATAGAGGGCAATCCTATATTGGCAGAGTGCTAGTTAAAAAGATAGAAAAGTTTTAGTCAATCTCTGGGGTTTTTTGGAGAGACAAATGTGACAAAATGAGTATTTTTATGGATGCTCTCACTATAACACTTCAGAGATATAAGTTTAGGGACAGGATGTTATTCACCTTGATAGTTTAATTAACAGCCATGGACAATAAGTGTTCCAGATCTGTGTTACAGATTTCTGTTATGCCCATCACCATGCCATCTAATAACTAGATCATATTCTGCCTTGGTATATAGTACATCAGTTAAATGTGATGATGTGACCTCACTAAGAACTTTAAAATATTTAAAGTCAAGCTCACAAATCAAACGTTTAAAGTTTTGTTCATCTATTATATTATATTTTACTGTGTCTTCACATATAGTCATGTAAGCTCTATGGCCAGAATCCTCCAGAGGGGAAAAAGCTCTCACTTCCTCTATTGGTGAAAAGAGAAAATGCTACCATCAGGATCTTTATTTGCATAGATTACCTACCCACAATTCCTCTATTGACACTTGGAAAGTCACCATAACTATACATGAACTTGAATTTTTTGAGGTAGTAGGCTCTGAGTGATTCACAGATCAAGAAAGAGCTCTTATTCTGTAGTAAAGGGCTCATTTTCAAGCAGTTAAGACTGCTCAAGAGTTCTAAGTGCTCTTGGCTCTCTATCTGTGGGAACTTAATAATACAGATCAAAGACTTTGTTGTGAGGGATAGTGCAGAGGACAGCAACAGATCTGAGTGGATTCTACTAAGGTCCTAGCTACACAGTCCCTTAATAGAGTGAAATCACTAGGCTGAATCAGGAAAGCAGCTCTTTTGGGCCTGGAGACAGACCTGCAAAGAAATACTTGGACTACTTTATTTGCTAACCCAAACTATGAGTTGGTTTAATAGATGGCTGAATTGGTGCAGGTACTGGACCTGTGGGACATTCTCATTGGTGGACAGGAGAGGAGTTAGACAGACTGCTGCCAAAGTTTCTGGAAGAGGGCGTATTTTACTCTTTATTTGAATATATATATGTGTGTTATTCTGCTACTGTGTTTCCCCAAGATTATGACTGTATTCTCTGTCCCCTAATAAAGATTTCCTTGTTTGTACAGAGTGCTGCAAGTTGGGAAGTTCTGCTTGTTAAGGGAAGCCAGGAAGGGTGTATTTAGCTCAAGCTGGTTTAGTTATTTGTCAAGGGGGACCTTAAATATATTGAACCCAGCCCTTTTTGCTGCCATCAGCCACCAGGGTTACATTCACTTCACTTGAAGTGGCAGAAGCAGTATATACAGTACTAAATTGGCCAAGCACTTTCAGCTGTTGCTTCAGGATTTCTAAGTAAAGTCCTTGTTAACTTTTTCCAATTCAGTTCCAATCATCTGAAAATCATCACCAACACTCTTTCACTGGACAGAAAAAATATTTTATTGGAATATTTCAAAATAGACTTCTGTGAGCTATTAGCATATTTCATATCTGTGTAAAAAAATACACTTATTATCCTTTGATACTCTGCTCTTATAGCAATGTTACTGTTAAAACCACTAGATTGTATGGTGAATCATTCTGAAGTGTTGCGTTCAGTTTTATTGCACCTTTCCAAATAAAATTAAAGGACTTTACTTCTTAAAGCAATTGAAAGGCCAAATTGCTTTTCCCATTTGGTTTCAGTGGAAGAATGAACAGACCTATAACATAAATCAAGAAGGTAAAGAACATAAAGTATCACAGGAAGATATGTGAAAAATATTCAGTTCTAAATTATAAACAGATAAATCCTCTGGAGAAATCTCAAAAGATGGATAAATCCTCTGCAGAAGAAGTTGAAAGTATATCTTAGAATTCCTCACAGATCTGTTTCTATTTATCTCTTGCCTTCTGTATCATCAATATAAATATATTCCATTTACACTGGTATTCTTGTTAATATTATGGGTCACCTCACCACTCAGGGACATTATAACCAACCAGAGTCACATCTCTAGAAAAATGCTTTTCTATCATTCAAAGAAATTACTGAAATATGCCAATAAGTATATTTATCAGAAAAATGAACAGTTGCCTGCTGACATGCTGTCTAAAACCCCAATCTAACAAAAGTATTTAGGCCTCAATTCAGGAAATCATCCCTTTTCAGGAAAAAGCACATCAACAATGCTAAAGCTAGCTCTGGAACCAGGGTCTGCCCAGACCCTCCCTGTACCTACCCTCTCTTCCTTGAGGCATAGCTCACTGCTATGTATGAATTGCCTTGGGGGATGCATAAGCATGAAGTGAATGTTGAGTTGTCTTTATGGAAAATTGTCTCTGATCAGAAAGTAATAATCAGTGGGCCTGCTTTAGGGGATCTGCCGTGATTGCAGTTATTCATCCCTGTGTCAGATTTGTCCCTACATAACGTCCCTTTCTTTGTAAGCTAAAATTTACATTAAAATACTATGGTTGATAGACTAGGATCAGAAATGTGGGTTCTTGCTAATGAATTCTTTCTTTCTTTTTCAGTATATTAGATAAACCAGTGGGTTTTTAAAAAACAGAGTCACTTAAGAACAAACTTGGTCCCATGTCTACTATTCAGCTTAGCCTGTTTTCTACTAATTATAGCCCAGAATCACATCACAAATATGACATAGAAATTATTTCAACCCACATAAAGTGGGGAATTGTACCTCTAAGCTTGAGCTGTCAGGATGTGAACTTCTTATAACTGTTGCAGTAAAACTCATAAAAGATGTTTTCCCAGTTAACTAAAATGAATATGGTTGATTCAGATTCCCTACTGATAACTGATTCAGTTGTTTTATTTTCTCTAAAAGAAACTGTCTCCAAGGGATGAGAGGGGGATATATTTTGAGAATTAATCTTTGAAAATATTGCTTTTCAAAATGTGTCTTGAAGTTCCACTCTTGTTTTTCAAAGTGAAAAGACCTGTTTCCATAATTGTAGATAACACCAACAGCTAATTGCTAGGTCCATAAGAATCTCAGCAGTGACAGCAAATTTGTTTCAGTGCTTCAGATTCAAGGGGTTGAATGACCCGTAATATAGGTATAATGACTTTGCATTATAAGATTATTTGAAAACTCCCCTTTTCCAACTAAGTCAAGGTGTCAGCCTTATGTCCATTTGCCATGGTACGTTTTATAGTACATAAAACAAAATGAAACATAGTAATCAAACATCAATTCTCCAAGGTCCTGGTCTTGCAAAATGTGGAGCACCCACCTCTCTGAATGCCTTCAGCTGATAGCTCTCTTTCACAGCCAGGCCAAATAGTCAAAGGAGGGAAATGAGGGTATTTGGTAGCTTTCTGTCTGCTCAATTCATTTGAAGAACATTTGGAATGAATGGTCACTTTAATGATTTTTTTCTTATTGAGCCCGATTCTGGTCTCATTGATATATATTGTAGTTTGCCATCAACTTCACTGGGAGCAGGGGCAAGCCTATTGTGTATATAGTATGTAATAACAAAAGAAGTAATTACTTTAAAAATAACATTATACCTTATACAATTATATTTAATTGAAAACTAAGATATGTAAAATACATCTCTAGACCTTTGTATGCAAATAACTCTGCTCTCTCTCTTGCTCTCTCTCTTTCTTGCATTGTTGAATTTTGGCCAGATTGTGGCCCTCACTAAGGCTGCTTTGTGTCGCTGGTGTTAAAGCCATATTAACCATCTATCTGTAGACTGCCCTGCATAGGCTGGGTGACCATGGGAAAGGGAGCATGGCTCTAGTATTGCTGTAGCTGGAGATCCCTAGCCGCAGGAATAGCCCCATGGGGTTACTACAGTCAGAACAACTTATATTAGTTCTGAGGTTGCTCTCAACTGTTCTTTGGAACTAGACCAGTACCTGGTGGCCTGAGGGACAAAGAGCCACAGTGGTGACATAGACACCTCTTCTCCTCTCCCAGAGCTGTGGCAGGCACCAAACAATCCTGAGAATCTGGCTTTTAATTTTTTTTTAATTTTTTGTGTGTGCACATCAGTGAATTTTAGTCCCAGGAAGGGAAATTTAAGTTTCTCAGTAAAATTTGTGAAAATCAAGGAATCAATATTTCGCTGAAAAGCAACAAATAATAGTTTATATTTATGTGGGAAACATACTGCCTTTGCAGAGCTTATATCACTGTGCTATATGTAAATTAGGCATGCAACATATAGTTTACAGGAGGCTTAAGTAGAGGTAATGTGAGTAAGGTGCTTTTTTGCATTAATGTCCTATCAAAATGTGAACCAAAGCTCATATGAGCTTTTATATGAAATTTCAGCATTCATCCACGGAAAGCAAAATATTAGACCAGCAGAGATTTGTTCAAAATGGATTGGAACTCTGGAGAATAAATCCCCTGGGATGGCATGAAAAAAACAAGGGTTGCTTTGTGTCTCTCTTTAAAATATACCAGCATGCATTGTAGCTCTTCATCCAGCCCACATTCCCACTCTGATGTACCCTCAAGGGATTACTTTTCTAGAGAGCAGACTATGGGATTTAAGATAATTTATTGAGAGAGACTTATGGAGAAAGATTAGCCGCTGTAGAGTATTGCAGCTGTAGAGTATTAAATTCAACCCTCAAGATAATGATTGCATTTAGAAGGCTCTTTGCACTTGCCACTTTAACATATGCTCATTGTGCCTGGACACACACAGAAACACATCAGAACAGGAGACTCTCAAAGTGAGTCCTAGAGGGAAAAACTGCATATTTTAAATTCAGGAGTATAATTTTTAAATAGAGTTTCAGCATATATGAATGAACCTCCCTCCCCCCCCCCCCCCCTTTTTTTTTTTTTGGTGGCTGCACCTAATACTGAGGTATTCTCAAAGAACATGCCTCATTCTCAAATCCTACTCCCAGGAGCAAAGGACACATCTGAAGAGAGCAGTAGTAATGTGCTTTGGCTGGATGCAGCCCCAGAATGTGAATAAGCATATTTTCAAGTGTCATCAAGAATATAGTTTTTCTTATACAAGATGTGCCCTGCCCAAATTAATTTCTGATATCATTGCCAGATTCATTTGAACTGGATGCCCAGCTGAGCTATATTAAAGGACTTACAATATAATCATGATTGAAATTCAGCAGTAACTGGGATGTAAAGAAGAAAAGCACAAAAAGAGGATCTGTGATTGCCAGATTGTAAAAGATAGGCCACACCTGTCTCAACTTCTCTCAGCCTTGGACAGCATGATATCTGGTGATCTTTATCAACATGAGTAACAATTTAGGAACATGGGGAGCTAATTTGCTATATCACTCAAGATAGGAAGATTTTAATTAGCTGCACAAAACGTTCTATGCAACTCGGATGGAGCCACAGAATGTTTTCAATGCTACTTTATCGTTTTCCTGTTCAACTCAGACTTATTGGTTGCAGCTTTAATCATAAAGAATAATTGTAGTAAGTCCATGTTTGAAAAAAACATCTAAAAAACTTCTTCTTAATATTTCCAAACATCCTCAATGGCCCAGTGATGCAGATGATTTTCAGTCTTTATACAGGTAAAAACAATTTGAAGTCCCATGCAAGTTTTTTCTGAGAATGGCCTAGATACAGACAAGAATTTTACAGGATGTGTTTCCAAATCCCTTAAAACTCTTGTCGCTTAAAATCTGAATTTTGCAGTCCTATAGTTTCCACACAAAATCCTATTCAATACACAAATTACTCATTATGAAATGTAACATTTTTAAACATGGCTAACTGCCTTTTACATCAGTGGGACTTAGGTACCTAAGTGTCTTAGGCACTTTTTCAAAATTTTACCCTGTTGCCCACAGTCTCCTTAAGAAATAAAGGGGAGAATCTGAACAAACAAACAACAGCATGCCTATGTACTGAATAGGCTTGGCTGGCTGGAAAATACCATTCTACAGAACTCTGTCTTTTATTATATTTGTTTTCATATCATGTTGAAATCTCCTTTTCATTTGACAGAAAGTCCATGTAGCCAGATTTATGGTCAGGAGCTACTGCAGTGTTCCTGCACGTGGAAAGAGAAAGAGATAGTCACTGCCTAGCTGTCAGAAGAAATTACCACACAACTAGAAACTCTGAATGTGTGATCCCAAAGGAGAGATTAAAACTAGAATACGCATCTAGTAGCACATTCAGTTACCTTTAATATTTGCTTCATTAAGCTACCGCTGTTGTTTAGCCTGGAAAAAACAACAACCTAGTGATGTAGGAATCTTAGACTCAAAATTGATTCTGGGGGTACTCATTGCTCCCAAGTCCACTGCAGTCACAGTGCTCACACACGCAAGATTTCAAGTACTTCCACAAATGAAGTAAGAAGACCTCTGCTATGTTGATGGAATACACACAGAGAAGCTAGATAGAAACACAAAATACTCTTTCCTGGAAGGTTGCAATGTAACGTTACTTTATTTCTTAGAATTAAGACTCATATACAAAAATCCCAAAATAGAGAGAGAAAAAGAAGGAAACTCCCTAAGGCAGAGAGGTTCAACTCATCCCACCTTTTTCTAGCCTATTTCCAGATTGATTGATTCTGATGACCAAACACTGCTCTAAAGATCTCTAGCTTGAAAGCAGGACCAGGAAACTCCTTTGCTCTTAATGTGCTAGCTTGCAATTCCAACATAGTCCTCAAACACACAACCTTGTGAGAGTGTTTTTATTTCCCTTGATCAGTTGCAAGTCAAGCCATTGGTTTCTATAGTAATATTAATTAAATTAATATTTTAGAGACTTCCTTTTTTCTCCTGAATTTAATTTTCAGTTTGAGGACTCCCCTGTATAAACTCTTTGTTCCAGTTCGTAAGCAAGGTGGCCCAGATCAATAAGTATTGCAATGCTGAGAATCAGAGCCTAATTTTCTAAGATTCTTTCTCTGGCCCAATTAATATTAATTATTGAATTATTTAATTAAAATGGAACAACTTCAATAGGAGAGACTGAGGGAAACTCATAACAAACTATTCCATGGCCTAGTGCTTAGCTCACTCACCTGAGAAGTGGCAGATCCCTATTCAAATCCCTTCCCCTTTTAGTAGAATGGGAGAACTTGAACTGCGGTTCTCTTACATCTTGGGTAAGTAATACCCTACTAGTGGGCTTAAGGTTATAAGGGAACTCTTCCTCCTTCTCCTCCCCCTCTTTTGTGTGAACTCACCTGAGGACCCTGATCCAGTTGGCATGCCCAGAAGCTTCCACAGGCGGACACCTAACTGTCCTGGTTTGTGAATCACGCTGTGGCTTTGGCAGGAGATGGGCATCTGGACACCTATCATGAAGCAGTACTGTGCATGCTCAGGTAGGAGATAGGTGCACAGGTCCCTAGAGTGAGGCTGCAGTGTACATGCCCAGAGGAAAAAACTTAGGCACCAAGTGAGTTTAGGCACTACAAGGTTAGGCAGTAGCCAAGCGAGAGTTTTGTGGATTGCACTGATGCCTAAAAATACGACTTAGGCACTTTAGTACCTTTATGGATTGCACTGTATTTCCTATCCTGTGAGATGAGGTGAGTTCTCAATTCTCACTGAAGTCCATAGGTGTCAAGGGCACCTTGCAGAAGACACACAAAACTCTTGCAGGACCTTGTCCTATGTTTCTTTGATGGAGATTAAGAGAATGAATATTGGGCTAGGTCTCTGCTACAGTTTCTTCTGGAAAGTATATAAATGGGGGGGGGGGAAGTCAGGAATGAGTACTTTAAGAGTACATCTCTAATACATTAATCTAAATTTTTCAAAGCTTACTAACTACAAGACTAATTTAGCCACTACCTTGTATTATGTTAATGATAAAAATAATAGGGTAACTGATAATTAACTTACATTTTAAATCCAGCATTTTATTAATATTTTAAGGAAAATAGATGTAACATTATGTAGATAATGTATAGAGAAACAAATAATGGGACAGCTCCTACCATAGAAAATTTTGGCTGGGTAATGATAATAGTATTTGGTCTGATATATTTCCATTAACTATGCTCTAGTGACACAGAACATATGAGAAGCAGACTAGAGTAAAAACTCCCTGAAATAATTAGATTATTATGGCCAGTTAAGTCTATTCAAGTGAGGTCCTATATAAAAGAACAGCTAAATAATCAAAGAAATGAAGAGCTGTCACTAATGTAGAAATGCTCATACAAATGAAAAATAATGTGCCTGAATGCCTATTCTAACATGCCTAATTAAGACATTTCATTAGATCTGAAGCAGTTTAGTAACTTAAAAATCCAACGTAGAGGAAAAATGTGCTACTGCAGAAACTGACATATTGCAGAATAAAAGACTAAAAACTGATTAACATTTCACCTTAAACAAATCAAAAACACTTGGAAACAGCCTTAAATGTTTAATTTTTGTGTCTCAAAACTCTGTAAAACATAATTTACATGGGAAATAAATTGCACTACTGCAGTCAAATCATTTTAACAGACATGTTTTTTCTTCAAATGGGCACCAGAGAGAAGACAAGAGCTTTATTTGGGGATATTATCAGGAAAACGTCTATGCTTACCGTGCAGCGTAACAAGAGTACATAGAATTAGTATAGAGCATGTAAACTCTGTAAAACAAGAGATGTTTCAAAGCCTTCAAAGAGAATATTATTGTTAGAACCTAAATCAATGGGAGCTGCTGTCAAGATTTCAAATTTCAGTGGAAAAAACTAGGAGAAAGTGTTGATGAAATTTTTGCAATATTTTCCTGATGTTTGACCACATCGAATCAATGCGCCTGAAAATCAGACCATATCTTTATGAACCTAAATATGGATTCCAAGGCCAAATCTTAGGCTCCTGGGTTTGAAAATGTTGGCGTTCAAATTTACCTTTGACCCTTGTATCATGATATTTTAGGTGTTTATTATGCTTGTCCTTTGCAGCAGGTATCTCCTCTACAGTTATTTAGCCTGTAAGCTCCTCAGGGCTTACATTCTTACTATCCCTGTGTTTATACCGTGCTTAGCAAAATGGGGCCCTCGTCCAGGGTGGAACCTAAAGGTGCTACTCCTGATACAAATAATAAAAATAAATAGTGTTTACTATATGATTTTCCCCTACTAAAAGAACAGGTTATTTTTCTTCCTGATGGATTTGAGAAAATTGTAAAAAGAACTTTAATGAAGTCAATGGGAGTAGGATTACCTGGTAAGTTTGCAGATCAAAGTGATAGTTCAGATAAGTACCTGAACTTCTGGAAGTTTACCTGAATCTAGACTTAACTTTGGACCACTTGAGGTTTTCCCATCCCTATTAGTAATCCAGCTAATGTATATAAAACCAAATATGCTTTTTTATATTATTATTCTCATGCATTCGCTAAAGCTCGGATCCTGCAACCAGATCTGAAAGTGTCCATGAATATCCAACAATGGAATAAGATCTCCAGTTAATGTGAACTTCCTTGTTATTTATGTAGTGAATTTTCTAAATATAACAAGATATCAATGGGAGTACTTTTTTGAGTAAAGTGAACATAAATTTGGTTTTAAAACTAAACTAAACAAAAACCCTGACCTCATATCTATTCTATAAATAAATTACTAACTTGTTGCCAAGAAATTTCCACATTTATTTTTACTGGGGATTCCATCAACCAAATCAAGGTTCCAGTTGACACAATCACTTGGAAATGATACATGATTGCATTCATTTAATAAATCTGTATTATTGACATGAGAGAAAATGAGTTATTTTATGACTTGACAGAAGCATGATCTTACTCATCATGATGAAAAAGAAATAAATCACAATTTCATTTCTTCATCTTTACCATTTTCCCCCAAATAGGATATATCCTGTTGTTTTATTGTTGTAATTCTTCACTATCCCATATGCTTTCTAAAATAATTATCCTTCTAAAGAAAATAGATGTGAGAGAGATCTGCCACCAGGGCAGCAAAATGAAATGAGACAGGTTGCAGTCATTTGGTTTTATTCATTCTAGTACATTTTGTAGCTTCCTGCTTTTAAAACTTACATGACTTCTCATTGTGCACAGGGCTTCAAAGAGTGTCTTGTTCTCAGTCCTCCTCCAAGGATTCTGGTGATATATGTCTACTGCTACAATTGTCATTCATACTTATGACTAGCGACTAGTGAAACTACTTTTTTATTCAGATTTGTAGGACTATGTGGTAATTTTGGTGATTTTTTTAGAAGAAAAGCTTGCAGTTTCTTAACTTATGGACAGTTTTATATTCAACTACAAACTCGTATTTAAAGACTCATCACCAAGAGCTCAATCCTATGAATATTATTTCTGTGATTAATCCTTACTCACAAAAGTAATTTAATTTAATTTAATGGGACTACTCAAGTGAATAAGGATTATTTTCAGGAATAAGGATTATAGGGTTCCCCTCCCTGTTTTGGACCAGATCCTCCTATGGTGTAAATTGGAGAAGTTCCATTGACATCAGTGGAGCTATGCGTATTTACACCAGCAGAGGATTTGGTTCACTTAGTATAGTTTCTGAAACTATACACTGATTATAGTATAATTCTAGTTATTTGAATTTACTCTATATGAAAATCCTAGTTGTCCCCCATGTAGCCCTGTGTTAGTTAATAGCACTTCCGCTTATCCCTGTGGCCTTTCAGATAAGCAGGAGTGTACTTTAGATGAATGTCACTTTTGAACTACTGTTTTGATAATACACCTCTACCGCAATATACTGTCCTCGGGAGCCAAAAAATCTTACCATGTTATAGGTGAAACTGCATTATATTGAACTTGCTTTGATCCGCCAAAGCATACAGCCCCGCCCCCCTGGAGCGCTGCTTTACCGCGTTATATCTGAATTCGTGTTATATTGGGTCGCGTTATATCGGGGTAAAGGTGTATTTAAACTAAATGAATTTCCACTCCATCCTAACATTAGTGTAAAGCCCTGCTTGCCTTATTCATAAATGTATTCTTATTTATTTCAATGGATCAATTCATTTTAATAAACAGAACAGGAATTGGCCTAAAATGAATACTATGCTGTCTCAGATATATCCTTGCCTGTTACATATGAATATACCTTATACAGAGGTAGAGTTTGCATGAAAATCTAACAATGGTAATAGTCAAATAGGGCAATCATCAGTATGTTGAGTTAAGGAGATGAACAATATGTTGAATGAAAATATTTATGCTAATCATAACTCATCATAATTCTTAACTCAACCTGTTGGTATATAGACAGATTACTTTAAATGGGGGCACTTATTTAAAAATGCAAAAGATTTTGGTTTTGAAGATGGAGAAAGAAAGAAAACTACCATGACTTTAAAAAATAGAGAGAGACATAGTGCTTGCTGAATAGCTGTTCTTGGGTGGTCATACCTTTTAATGATGCCAACAGCATAAGAAGTTCACTATTTTTATCTGTTTTCATTTTCCAATATCTTTGCCCTACTTAAAGTGACTATCTGGTGAAAAAAGGAATGATAGTATTTCACATGTTCACAGTTTTAGCAGAATATTGACTGAAGTAAAAAAAGAGGGTAATTTTTCTGCTCTCAGTTAAATGGGTATAAATCAAAAACATCTCCATTAAATTTTGTGGCGTTATTCCTAATTTACACTGATTTAAGTTAGAACAGAGTTCGGTCCATGATGTCTTGTTTCTGCATAATTCATATTCACAATCGGACAATAGAAATATTTCCCACATAGGCAGGATTTCTGCATGGGATTATATTTCTGTTTTGTATTCTGTTTTGAACCCTCCCCATATTTGAATTCCTCATATTATTGTAAGTCAAAAAGAGGCTTATTCAGAAATATTTATTTGCTTGCAAACCACCTTTCAGACCGCAGGCCTATCTTAAATAGAAAATGTACAAAATTTCATTTTTCCCCATATTTTTTAAGCAGATGACATTGCATATGTTTGTTTTCCTCTCCTTTGTAAACAACAGCAAGTATTCTATAAAAGTTAAAACAAAACAAAAACATTTTTTCCTGGAAAACTAGCCCCCATTGCCTTCCCTTTTCCCCAGTTTCATGAGCTATGGAAAATAAATAGGAGCTTCCAAGAATGGAGTAGCCCTTGAAACTGGCAGAGATTCCCTATAACATTTGGTGACACCAATAGTGGAGCAGGGGAGAGGCTCAGCTGACTCTCTTGCCCTCCAGAACTTTCACAGCTTTTGTATGGACATGATATCCCCCGAAGAAAAGTGAATTTAAACACACTGTGTGCAATCTTGCCCCTGTTTAAATCAATGGCCAGGATTTCACCATGTTGATCCAGCCCTCAGAGTTCCTCTGGTGTGTGCATGTGGGATCCTACTTTAGTGTACGTCCCCCATAAAAGTTTCTATAACATCCCCTTCCCAGCCATCAGTGTAGGAGTCCCAGTGCATTGGTAACATCTGTTTCAGAAGCTGAGAATCTGACACTTTTGAACTACTGTATTGCTAAATACAACAATATTTAATACAAAACAAAATAATGTTTCCTAATGTTAGTGGCAAAACACAATACATGACATAAATGAAAGTGACAGATCCTCAGCTGCTGGAACAGATGTTAGCAGCTGGGATAAATCTTTAGGCTTGCACCCACTGGCCCCAAGATGGAGTAGCCACAAATAAGGGTAAGAAAATCATTTCACCCACTTCACCCCAGATTTTCATTAAACCACATCCCAGGTGATCCAGGGGATGTGGACCAGTATCTTCTAAAACTCCCTAAAGTATTTATAAATTATATTTTCAATATGTTATGTGTCAGAGAGAGATTCCAAGCTGTGAGTAATATAAAGATTTTATTAGCACTCATTTGGAGTGACCTGTATTACTCACAGCTGGCAAAGTCATGTGGCCATCCCAGATTTATGACAATAAAGCCTTCATGCCACAACAAACCATGATGACCATTTCTGTCATGAAGAGAGGTATATATTTATAAAACTCACAGCAGTGACTGGTCAAGGGGCTAAACTCAGTACAATGCATTTATGACTTTATAAACTCTGCAAGTTCCAAAAGGCTATGCATAATGGTTTTGTAGTAAGCTGACACACCATAGGAAAAATAATGGCTTGTTTCTGATTGTGTGATGGGAGAATGAATATTTGAAGGGGATCTGATTTGCCTGACAACGATTAGATTTCATTACAGAGGGAAGATTCTCTTATTACTTTGTGTGTGCAGAACAAAGGAAAAGTGGTGACTGATAAAATTGTGCGTTGGGACGTAGATTCCTAAACCACTTAGGTGGTTTTGCATTTTTTACCTTAGTTTTTCTTGCCTTCAATCATGTATTTTTTTCTCTGTACATTTTGATATCTCTTGAGTCATCTTTAACTTTTTTTTAAATGACTATTCATTGTGTTTGCTCTGTTTTTTTCTGACTCAACCATTGTGTTTTATTCCAAACAACATGGCTGCTAATTGTGTATCCCCTTCAAGGGTGTGAAATATGTTGCCCTGAGATGGGTGTTTGCACCTGAAGAAGAAGAGATGATTCGATCAAAAATTGAAGGGAGTCAGTTGAAGTGACAAGATAATTTGTGACCTTGTTTTTATCTTCTTGTTCTCTGGAGAGTGGGGCTCCTCTGTTTTCACTTTCAGGTATTATGTGTGATTTTTCTACCATTGTAATCTTTCTTGTATTTTCTTCTGTGCAAAAACCATTCTGTGTGAGGAATTATTTTTCTGATTGATGGGTTATAGAATAATGATGATGAAAACACTTAACATGTATACATTAAATTTCATCTTACATCACCAGTCCAATGCAGCCAACCCTCAGAATAATGACAGAAGTCAGCTATAAGCTGCACAATCACAGAAATTTTGGACATGGACAAAAGACAAGCTACAACTTCAAAACAGTGAAAGGGGATTTTTAATGTCCATTAAGAGAAAACAGGAATCTTAAAATCCCTACACAGTAGACTGCATGACACTCAGTGAATCCACCTCGAAATGATGATGGTTTGAAGGGCTGAATCAGCCATAACAACATTTGAACCTATGGTGCCAGGGAGTCTAAGCATGTTGCACCGAGCTATCCCCTTCCTGCTTTTCTTTTTCTTTTTCAAACAGAGCCTCTTTTAGTTTACTTACATTTTCCTATTTTTTCTGCCAATGGTTTTGGCAGTCTCCTAGATGACTTTATAGCCAGAGTGATTACACGTTTGCTTAGTTGTGAATTTGCCATCTCTGTTTTGAGTTCAGTCAAATGATCTGTCTGCCTGATGTTCAGGTCCCTTCTGGTTTCTGCACAAAGCTTTTGGAAATTAAGTGTGCATAGTGGTTTGCTTGTTATGGTGAAAGTTGTTCCTTAGAACGTTGTGTGAGTTTTAATTTTGTCATAAAATGCTCTTTTTCCAAAAATATTCAAAAGCAATTACTTTCTCTGACCCATCCTGAATAGTAACACACAATATATATAAGAGACAGGCAGAAAAACTTATACTGGCCAGCCAACCGCTCAAAAAAAATTCAGAAGTGGAAGTCAAAACCCAAAAATATAAAACGGCATTGTTTGATATGGTCTCACTACTGCACATAGATAATTCCCAGATTTTAAAACTTTACCATTTGTAGGATTTGGCTAAACTCATAGATTTAGAAGTAACTGGAATTTCTAGTGAGCAGGTGCTGGGACTGGATGAAAGTTTATGGCTGATCAACTGTGAATAAAAGATTTTGTAGGCGGGGTGAAGAACTTACCGGTACTCTGGAGTCCTGATCAGGGGGAAGGGCCTCAACCAGAAGGGCTGTGGCTTCAACCAGATGAGGTGGGCCTTTAAATCGAGATTTAAAGGGCCCTGGGCTCCAGCTGCAGTAGTGGCGGCTGGGAGTCCCAGGCCCTTTAAATCACTGCTGGAGCTACCAGCTGCAGAGGTGGCTGGGAGCCCTAGGGTTTGGGGGCCATTTAAAGGGCCCGGTGCTCTGGCCGCTGCTACTGCAGCAGAGCCCCGGGCCCTTTAAATCACAGCCTGAGCCCTGCTGCTGGAGCCCTGGGGTAGCAATGGCAGCTGGGGGCTCCAGTGGTGATTTAAAGGGCCCGGGGCACCCAGCCACCACTACCACAGCGGAGACCCAGGCCCTTCAAATTGCCGACAGAGCCCAGGGGGTCCCAGCTGCCACCACTACCCCGGGGCTCTGGTAGCGGGGCTCAGGGGGCGATTTAAACGGCCCGGGGCTCCGGCTGCCGCTACCGCCCCAGGCCTTTTAAATTGCCGCCTGAGCCCTGCTGCCAGAGCCCTGGAGTAGCGGTGGCGGGGCTCCTGTGGTGATTTAAAGGGCCGGGGGCTCCCAGCCACCACTACCGCAGTGGAGCCCCAGGCTCTTTAAATCGCCGCCAGAGCCCTGGGGGTCCCAGCCACCTCCGCTACCCAGGCGCTCCGGCAGTGAGGCTCTGGCAGCAATTTAAAGGACCTGGGGCTCCAGCTGCTGCTGGGAGCCCCAGCCCTTTAAATTGCTGCCTAGGGAAGCCGGTCCAGTACATCGTACTGGCTTTTACCTGTCCGCTGTACTGGGGCATACTGGCTTACTTTCACCTCTGTTTGTAGGACAAATGGATAAGTCTTAATGTGGGAATCAGGACATCACACAATGAAGCTTCTGCTCCCTGGAAAAGTTTATTGTATTTTAAACATGCCAAAGTAGCAGACACAAAGGACATTTCAATTTTTTTAAAACAAATTTGCAAGTTGTTATGCTGTTAAAGGCAGGTGGGGTACAGGAGTGTTTTTAAAAATCATTAAAAATGTGTTTTAAAAATGGGAACTGGAATCCAAGATCTCTTCCTATGTATTCCCTGGGCTAAAGCAATGCTAGACAGGGCTGTGCATAAATTACTAAATTGACCCCATATAGTACTTAGCAAATCATGGATGCCATATATATAATGGATCAAATTGTGCTCTCTGTTCAGTGATTAGTGCACTAATCTAGGATTTAGGAGATCTGGGTTCAAGTCTCTGCTTCTCCACTGACTCCCAGCATGACCTTGGGGATGTCACTTAGGTCCAGATCCATAAAGGAACTTAAGTGCTGCAATGCCTAACTTTTAGGTTCCTAGGAAATCATTGGAACAACAATGAGATTCACAATGTCTGAGTCAGGCCCCTAAGATATGAAAAGGGAGAGATAGACCCCTAGGAGTGCTATCTACAAAAGCCAGTATGCTAGGCTTTGAGCCACCTAAGCAAGCCAATGGGAGATGCTGATGAAGGCATATCCTAAACCCTGCCCCTCTCACGAAGTTAGGGTGACCAGATGTCCCGATTTTATAGGGACAGTCCCGATTTTTGGGTCTTTTTCTTATATACCCCCACCCCCTGTCCCGATTTTTCACATTTGCTGTCTGGTCACCCTACACGAAGTTCACCACCTAAGTCTCTGCTGCAGAGAGGCACCTATCACTGCTTGTGATCCATAACCAGGAACCCTTCTCCTGAAGTCAGGAGGCTGAGGTGTCTAAGTCATTTCCTGTGAGAACAAGTTAGGCACCTGCCTCACTCCACCCAAAACAGCTAGAGGAGAAGGTAGTGGTGGTGACAGTGGCAGTGGCACTACCTTTCTTAAAACTTTCAACCCAGTGGTTAGAGAATTCACCTGGGAGGTTAGGCATGAGATAGGCATCTAGATGCACAGAGTGACATAGCAGTACACATGTTCAGAGACAGAAACTTAGGAACCAAGGGAACTTTTACCCTGAAAATTTAGGCACCAAGAGAGTTTAGGCACCTACAGGTTTAGGTGGCAGCCAAGTGGGGATTTGGGGGGTTGCAGTGGTATCCAAAACTGGGACTTAGGTTCCTAAACACATTGATGGATCTGGGCCTTAAGCTGTCTGTGCCTCAATTCCCCAGCTGTAAAATGGCAATAATAGCACATCCCTGTCTCACACGGATGTTGTCAGGATAAAATACATTACAGATTGTGAGGTGCTCAGATACTACAATAAAGGGGCCTTAAATACAAACTGTTGTAAATCAATTGACATCTGTGGAATCAGTCTAGATTTATACCACAGTAAATGAGAGGAGAACTGGGCCCAATATCTATTTTTATGCCATGCTATACTGTAGCACTATGGGCTTGACCCTGAAGTCTATACTTAGTTCTTCATCTCACAAATTCCTACTAGCCTCAATACAAGCTTTTCCTAAGTAAAGACAAAGGGACTAGTTCTTTGAGGTACCTTTTATACAAGAGTATGGGCGTGGGATTACTGAGAACTATTTTTAATTATATCCAATAACTTAATTTAGATCTATCCAACACTGAAACCAACACTCAGACTATTTCCTCCAAACACAATTATAGAAACCAAGAAAATGTCCTAAATTATAATGCAAGAGAATGCAGCAGATAAATATATCACTCACAAAGGACTTGATCCTACTCTCACTGAAATCAATAGCAAAATGCACAGTGATTTCAGTGGCAGCAGAATCAGACTAAAGTAATTAACAGCAGTGAGTTCTCCATAAATCTTTAAGCTAAATTAATTGCTGAAGATCTGAACTGGAAGGCAGATCTATCATGTAACAACATAATTGGTTCTGGAACTCTGACACTTAACTGGTAAAGAAAAATTTGTTTGCCTCACTATTGGTTAGACTGTTGTGAAGCTCAGAGCTCAGTCCTGCAGATTTTTACATGTGGCACCTAATCATGCAGGCTGCACAATTCCTCCCACAAGACATCCAAAAATATTTAATACATTTCAATTGGGATTCTATTGTTTAACAGTGCGATTAAAACTGCGATTAATCGTGATTAATTTTATAAATCGCAGTTAATATTTTTGAGTTAGCTGTGATTAACTGACAGGCCTACTTTTTACAATTTAAAACCTAGCACCGTAAACTACAGCCAGAGGACACGCAGGATGAGCCACTAGTTAGGGCACTAAGTTAGGGGTCCTAGGTTCAATTCCATGCTCTACCAGACTTTCTGTGTGACCTGGAGACAGCCATTAGCCTTTCTGTACCTCAGTTTCCTAACTGTAAAAATGGTGACAATAGAACTTCCCTACCTCACAGAGCTGTTGTGAGGATAAATATGTTAAAGATTGTGAGGGGTTTGTTGGGTAGTGTGTGGGTGGTAATAGAGAACTGGTATAATGTGATTTCCAAGAGGTACCCTGCTAAACAAGTGGTCTTCCAAAGGAAAAGAAAAAAAACCTACTGTGTATTGTAGAGACAGTTATAATACTGGACAGATACGTGAACTGAAGAATAAAAGAGCTGAGAGCATATTGCAATATGTCACCTATAGATTTCAAAACCACACTACACCACCAGGAGCAGTGGGAGGCACAGTGGACAGACAAGGGAAACATGCCAGTTGCTGCACACCTCAAAAAGCTATAGAATGTGCTCAAGCTGAAGGAGGTGGGGCCATGGCCCCACTTCCTCCTCCCCCATTTTGTGCTTGTGAGGAGCAGTGCATGCCTGACAAACCAGCAAATGGCTTGAGTGAGAATGGCTTGTTCTATGGTGCTTGAAGATCCTGGGTTGAAAGCCTGCTGATTAACTCTGTGTGGGTTCATTACACATCCCTTTGAGACTGCTCAAGAACTGAAACTGTAGCCAGTCCCTCCCCTTTACACTCATGCAAGAATAGGGTTACCATATTTCAGCAAGCAAAAAAGAGGACGGGAGGAGCCCCGCCCTAGCCCCGCCCCTGCCCCTCCCACTTCCCGCCCCCCCAGAACCCCCAACCCTCCCCCCTTTCCTTGTCCCCTGACTGCCCCCTCCTGGGACCCCTGCCCCTAACTGCCCCCCAGGACTCCACCCCCTATCTAAGCCTCCCTGCCTCTTGTCCCCTGACTGCCCCAACCCTTATCCACACCCCCACCCCCAGACAGACCCCTGGGACTCCCACGCCCCATCCAACCACTCCCCACCCCCTGACAGCCCCCCCCCAGAACTCCCAACCCATCTAAACCCCTCTGCTCCCTGTCCCCTGACTGCTCCGATCCCTCTCCCCACTCCTGCCCCCTGACAGCTCCCCCCCAGAACTCCCAGCCCCCCCCCCGCTCCTTGTCCCCTGACTGCCCCCTCCTGGGACCCCTGCTCCTAACTGCCCTCCAGAACCCCACCCCCTACCTAAGACTCCCTGTTCCTTGTCCCCTAACTGCCCCCTCCTAAGACCCCCCCCAACTGCCCCCCAGGACCCTACCCCCTACCTGTACCCTGACTGCCCAAAACTTTCTCCACTCCCCCCAAAAAGCCCCCCCCTGAACTCCCGACCCCCCCCCGTTTCTTGACTGCCCCCTCCAGAACCTCCCTGTCCCTTCTCCTGCCCCCTGGCCCCCTTACCCTGCTGCTCAGAACATGGTGTTGGGCTCTGTGCGAGCCGGACACGTGGCTGCGCTCCCCAGCACAACACACAACCCGGTCCCTGGCCCTGCACAGTGCTGCCGGACCGGGACACTGGGCTGCAGGGGAGGAGGAGCTGCCGGCTCAGAATGCAGGGAGGGAGGGAGGAAGGGGGGGGGAGGAGGAGCTCCTCTACAGCTGCTCCGGAGTCCAGCCCGTGACTTTCCTGCAGCCCTCCCAGCCGCTCGCTCTGCTCTGCCGGGGAGGGGGGAAATCCCGGACATTTTGAGTGATTTACAAATTCCCCCCGAACGCTATTTTTAGCACAAAAAGGAGGACATGTCCCGGTAAATCCGGACGAATGGTAACCCTATGCAAGAAACACCTCGGGACTATAATCCGGATTATACTGTTAAACTATAAATCCTGCTAGGTGACAGAAATGTCAGTTATGTGGCTGGTGGTTGTGTGTCTCTCCTGGTCTGACTACTACAAAGAGTAAACACTCTAACACTACTTTTCAAAGTACCCTCTGCCATTGAGAGCAGAGGTGCTGTAACCCCCCTTTCAGGTAAATCCTTTTAGTGTCTGTTGCCTCAGTTCCTCCCTTAAGTACCTGCCAATCCACTGTGCTTGTTGGACCTTTCCACTGAAATATTTGTCTGTCTAAATCTAATTTATTATAAAAAAAATCTCTTCGTTTCATTTAGCATCTTCACCATTTTTATTACAGTATCACCACTGTGTTTATTATCACATGGATTTTGCTGTTTAATCATTTGCCCACTGCATTGTGTTTGCTTCTTAAACAGGGAAAGCAAAAGGTATTTCATTTGTGAATATAAACTCAAAATATGGGAAATAAAATGAAGATAATAATCAGGTAACATACTGATACAATTTAGAGTGATATAATTTACCCTTAAAGAAAAAAAGTGTAATGAGTAAGAATAAAACTGAATCAAAACATCTTTAGCATTTAGGATGTTCTACTTATTAAATCTAGAATAGTGAGGGCTTTTCCTGACATTTTCAATTATCATGAAAACTCCCCTATACATGAGTTTATATGTCACAGAGATTAGGTACTAGATGTTATTTACTTCTCGGTGTGGGTGCTTATTTTCAAAATATCCAAAACATTTACTAATAAATTAATATATATATATTTTAAACTATGTCAATAATAATACCTTGCATTTAATGTATAAGCTATTTTCATCCAAGAAACTCAAAATATTTACAAATATTATTAAACTGTATAATGTCCCTATCAGATACTGTGACAGACCCAGGCCAGTGGGGTACAGGAGTCTGGTAGAGGGCAAATATACTGGTCACTGGATGAGTAGTTTTCTGTGCCCTGAGTGACCAGAGCAGGGGCTGCACTAGAGTAATCAGGAACCTGCTAGAACCAGTTAAGGCAGGCAGGCTAATTAGGACACCTGGAGCCAATTAAGAAGAAACTGCTAGAATCAATTAAGGCAGGCTAATCAGGGCACCTGGGCTTTAAAAAGGAGCTCACTTCCATTTGTGGTGCAAGTGTGAGGAGCTCAGAGTGAGAGGGTGTGCTGCTGGAGGACTGAGGAGCACAAGTGTTATCAGACACCAGGAGGAAGGTCCTGTGGTGAAAGTAAGGAAGGTGTTTGGAGGAGGCCATGGGGAAGTAGCCCAGGGAGTTGTAGCTGTCATGCAGCTGTTACAGGAGGCACTATAGACAGCTGCAGTACACAGGGCCCTGGGCTGGAACCTGGAGTAGAGGGTGGGCCTGGGTTCCCCCCAAACCTCCCAGTTGACCTGGACTGTGGGTTCTTCCAGAGGGGAAGGTCTCTGGGCTGTTCCCCAACCCACATGGTGAATCTCTGAGGCAAGAAAATCTGCCAATAAGTGCAGGACCCACCAAGATAGAGGAGGAACTTTGTCACAGTACATAACTATTATTAGATTCATTTTTCAGATAGGTAAACTGAGGTACCCAAAGGTGACAGGACTTCTCCATAGCTCTCACAGTTGAGGAAGGCACAGACTATGCTATTGTGAAAGGATTGCAGATTCTAGAAACCTGGGGGTGGAGTGGAGCGGATGAAAGGCTGTTCTGTTAAGGTCACTCTTAGCCCATGTGTCATAACTCTGCATAAAGGTGAAGAGTAATTATTGCTGACTCAGTCTGACAGGTGGATCTTTTTAGTGCCAATCTGGATAGAAGAATGGAGGAAAAATAGGGGCTCTTGTATCAGAGGGGTTTGCTGTAGGGAAGCAGTAGGAAAAAAACCATCACCACAATATGGGGGAGCAAGTTTAAGGTGAGGTTTATATTTTGTTATGGTTAGTTCTGTTATCAAATGAGCCAAATCTGGGAAAAGGGTAAGTTTGGGTTATATTCAGTATGTATTCTCTGTTTGGTCAAGGCTGCTTTTCTGGTTGAGATTTTAGTGTATAAATATGGCAGTAATAGGCAATCAGATAGTTTGGGATATAACCTAGGTGTCCTCGCTATAATTATGCTTAGTTTTATGATTTTAATGGGTTCATATTTCCCTCACCTGAATTCAACCAAAACTCCGAGTAAGGCTGTGACTAAACTGCTAAATTTTGAAGGACTTTCTGTATGACAGATCATATTGTTTGACTTTAAAATGTGACAACTTCTTTGTGGAGTTGTCGGCTAACTCATCTTTTACTGTATAGAAATTCCTCTCCTATAAATGTGTATCTTAAACTTTTAATCTCCACCATTAGAACTGTACTACTCAGTTAATTTGCCAAACAGTATCTGCAACGTCTTCCTTTTGGCAAGCTTTCTATTGACTTTTCCTTCTTCTCCTCTCCTCTCCTCCCCTTTCCCTACCATTCCCCTTTCCCTTCCACCCCCCCACAAAAAAAAATAACCCACCCTTGCAGAATTCCATAGTTCTTATATATGTAAGAAAGAAACACTATTCATGTTTCTGGTTCTCCTAGCGCCCCTTATTACCACCACAAAGGCAGCTGTGCAAAGAAGGATGATGCTCAGAAGGAGACGTCTGTCCCTCGGCAGGCTGATGCCTCATTAGACTCTAAAGCAATGTCACTGCCTCATAAGAACAAGAGTTAATCGGTAGAAGAAAAAGACGAGGCCAGCTACAACAATGCTAATCCTCACTAAACGCTTTCCAATATGTATGGCTTCTTTACTTAACAAATTTTGTAGGTTGTCTATTGGTTTTGGCACCAATACTGTGCACATGAAAGAGGAGATAGGGGGCTCATAATCCTTCCTGGCAGAGGCATGAAAACACTTTATCAAGCTGCTACTCAAGTTAGTCTTGTGTTGCTTTGTTTTGTAATCATGATGAGTTTCTAACGCAACATCACATTTCAGCTTGGAAAGCATTATCTGGATTAATGGAAGCTAGATGCTGCAGGAACACTTGCATACCAGAGTAGAATATCCAGCACACACATCAAACAATAGCAAAAGTCCTAGATAAAGGTCAATGATATTTTCATCAAGGTCATGCCAAAAGCTGCTCATGCGGATTGGGAATCTCCTCCTTTATCTCCAATACCTACAATTAACCAGGATTATTGCTCCTAAAGGCTACTATCCCAGGGTTGGGGTGGGGAAGAGAGGAAGAGTCTAGACTAGGGAAATGTACATGGGATATGGGGCTTACTTACATATGAGCGCTTTTTTTTCTCTGAGTGTCTCTAATGCATTAGTTTTTTCCTTTCTCTCCATCTGGTTTGAGAGTGCGGGGAGTCTTATGCACAGAAGAATGTAAGGCCTGGTCTACACTAGGAGGTTGTCGAATTTAGCAGCTTTAACTCAAATTAACCCTGCACCCATCCACACAACGAAGCTATTTATTTCGACATAGAGGTCTCTTTAAATCGATTTCTGTACTCCTCCCTGACGAGGGGAGTAGCGCTAAATTTGACATGGCCATGTCAAATTAGGGTAGGTGTGGATGGAATTCGACGCTAATAGCTCCGGGAGGTATCCCACAGTGCACCACTCTGACACTCTGGACAGCAGTCTGAGTTCGGATGCTCTGACCAGCCACACAGGAAAAGCCCCGGGAAAATTGAATTCCTTTTCCTGTCTGGCCAGTTTGAATCTCATTTCCTGTTTGGACATCGTGGCGAGCTCAGCAGCACTGGCAACGATGCAGAGCTCTCCAGCAGAGGTGACCATGCAATTGCAGAATAGAAAGAGGGCCCCAGCATGGACTGATCGGGAAGTCTTGGATCTGATCGCTGTGTGGAGCAATGAGTCCATGCTTTCGGAGCTGCGATAGAAAAAACAGAATGCGAAGATCTACGAGAAGATCTCAAAAGCCATGACTGAGAGAGGATACAGCCAGGATGCAATGCAGTGCCGCGTGAAAATCAAGGAGCTGAGACAAGGGTACCAGAAGACCAAAGAGTCAAACGGACGCTCCGGATCCCAGCCCCAGACATGCCGTTTCTACGAGGCACTGCATTCTATTCTAGGTGCAGCCGCCAACACTACCCCACCACTGTCCGTGGACTCTGACGATGGGGTATTGTCGACGGCCACTTCCTCGGAGATCTTCGCGGATGGGGAAGATGAGGAAGGAGATGAGGAGGACGAGCCAGTCAACAGCGCTTTCAACGTTTATTTCCCCGACAGCCAGGATCTCTTCATCACCCTCACGGAGATCCCCTACCAAGCCTCCCAAGGCGGTAACCCAGACCGTGAATCAGGGGAAACATCAATAGGTAAGTGTTTTAAACGTTTATTTTGAACAGAATAGGAATGGTATCTTAACAATGGGTTTTTCATGTCTAGTTTGCCCTAGGCGCTTTAGTTTCTAGTCCTTGCCAGTGCAGCTACTGGAAAATTCTGTCAATATGTCCGAGGATAGAGCAGACATCCTCCTGGGACATCTCCACAAAGCTCTCCTGGTGGTATTGTTAAAGCCTTTGCATCAGGTTCCTGGGGAGAGCGGCCTTATTGCGTCCTCCATGGTAGGAAACTTTTCCGCACCAGGCTAGCAGCAAGTACTCCGGGATCATTGCCTCGCAAAGCATGGCGGCATACAGCCCTGGTGCTTGCTGGCATTCACACAGCATGCGGTTTTTCTGTCTCCGAAATCCTCATCAGAGTGATATCACTCATGGTGACCTGCTTTGAATTAGGGGAATGTTAGTATTGGGACTGATTGCCTGTTCCTTTACATAACTGTAATCGGCCGTTTACATCCACATGGTGGAGGCATGACGGGCAGCATGCAGGGATCTTTCCCAGGGAGAGCCGTGGGGGGTGGGGGTGGGACTGCCAGCAGCAGGAACTGGCCAACGCTAAGAGCATTGCTTGGAACATGAAAGGAGGGCACTGCTATAAATTAAGCTTTAAGCAGCCAAAAGTCTATGGCTTACCATGTCCGCCTGCTATCCGAATTCTGTTGTCCGGCCCCGCTTGTGTGATCTGTACAGCAAGACCCCAAGCACTCAATGGGAAGGCTGAAAATTTGACCTTGTACTGAGTGCGCATGTGATAGATGCTGGGCATGGTCTTGTTCACAGAGAGAGACTATTTGTTGTTCGCAAAACTGTATCCTTGTGAGGAATTCACTCCTTTTCCCATCCCACAGCTGCGAGTGTCTCCCAAACTACCCCGGCATCCCCTTCCCAGAGGCTGGTGCAGATCAGGCGATGAAAGAGAAGGACACGGGACGAGATGTTCTCAGAACTTATGGGCTGCTCCCAAGCCGAGGCGGCACAGCAGACCCAGTGGAGGGAGAACATGTTGCAATACCAGCAATCACACAGCGAACGGGAGGACGGGTGCCGGCAGGAAGACCAGCAGGCAACTCAAACGCTGCTTTGACTAATGAGGGAGTAAACGGACACGCTCCAGCGCCTTGTAGATGTTCTGCAGGACTGGAGGCAGGAGGACAGAGCCCCGCTGCATTCTATCTCTAACCGCCATCCTCCCCCTCACCCTAAGTCCCAAGAAGGAGGGGCGGCAGGGGCCGTGAAAACAGTCACTCCACCCCTGCAGACTGCTCAAGTAACAGAAGGCTCTCCTTCCCAAAGATTTGATAAGTCCTTTCCTTCACTCCAAAAGCACCTCACCCAAGCCCCCATCCCAGTTTCATCCCCTAACTGTGTAGTTAATAAAAAAACATTTCTGTTAATTACTGTTTCCGATTTGTTTTTTTAAAGAAGAGTGTGTTTGAAGGGGGAAAGGGGGTTGTTAATTGGCAAGGGTACAGCATACAGACACGGGGGCAGGTTCAGCAGAAGGTCTCGCACACACATTGCAGTCACTAGGCACCCTGGTCAGTCTGGGAGGTGGTTTTCCTGTTCTCTGTGTGTGGGGGGTGGGGGGGGGCGGGCAGTTACAGATCTTATGCAGCGGTCCTTAGCCTGGATGACAGAGCCACGCAGCAGGGGATCTGTAACCGCCCTCCCCCGGCACAAAGTCACATAGCCCCCACACACAGAGTCCTGAAAAGGAGGGGTGGCAGGCTCCATTGAAACAACTAGTCCACCATGCTCTAGGAGCAGGAGCCTGTCATTCCTCGAGTTTAGAAGTGTCCTTTCCATCACTACACCCGCTCCCCACCACAGTCTACACCCCAGTTTCAACACTTTACCATGAAATCCTTAATAAAGAAAATGGCGTTAATGAACAAAGTTTCATTTATTTTATTATTAAAGGTGTGTTGGAAGGGGGTTGGTAACTGGAGCGCATAGTCAACATTAACTGGGTAAAGAAACAGGGGCAGGTTCAGCTTCTGTTTAAACAAACTTAATAGTCACAGGTTACCCTACTCACTCTGGAACCTAGCTTTCAAAGCCTCCCAGATGCACAGCGCGTCCTGCTGGGCTCTTCTAATCGCCTGGCTGTCTGGCTGGGCGTAATCAGCAGCCAGGCGATTCGCCTCAACCTCCCATCTCGCCATAAACGTCTTTTCCCCCTTGCTCTCAGAGATTATGGAGCACAGAGCAAGCTGCAATAACAATGGAGATATTGGTTTCGCTGAGATCACAGCGAGTCAGTAAGCTTCTCCATCTCCCCTTCAGACGTCCAAAAGCACACTCCACCACCATTCTGCACTTGCTCAGCCGGTAGTTGAAGAGTTCTTTTTCACTGTCCAGGGTGCCTGTATAGGGCTTCATGAGCCAGGGCATTAGCAGGTAGATTGGGTCCCCGAGGATGACTATAGGCATCTCCACATCCCCAACAGTTATTTTGTGGTCCGGGAAGTAAATACCTTCCTGCAGCCGTCTAAACAGACCAGAGTTCCTGAAAATGCGAGCATCATGAACCTTGCCCGGCCATCCAACATGGATGTTGGTAAAACATCCCCTATAGTCCACCAGTGCTTGCATCACCATTGAAAAGTAGCCCTTTCGGTTAATGTACTAGCTGGCCTGGTGGGCCGGTCCCAGGATAGGGATGGGAGTTCCATCTATAGCCCCACAGCAGTTTGGGAATCCCATTGCAGCGAAGCCATCTATGATCACCTGCATGTTTCCCAGGGTCACTACCTTTGAGAGCAGTAGCTCAACGATTGCGTTGGCTACTTGCATCACAGCAACCCCCATGGTAGATTTGCCCACTCCAAAGTGATTCGTGACTGACTGGTAGCTGTCTGGTGTTGCAAGCTTCCAGAGGGCTATGGCCACTCGCTTCTGGACAGTCAGGGCTGCTTGCATCCGGATGTCCTTGCGCTTCAGGGCAGGGGACAGCAACTCACAAAGTTCCGGGAAAGTTCCCTTATGCATCCGAAAGTTTCGCAACCACTGTGATTCATCCCAGACCAGCAGCACTATGCGGTCCTACCAGTCAGTGTTTGTTTCCCGGGCCCAGAATTGCCATTCCACAGCATCAACATGACCCATTGCCACCATGATGTCCATGGTATGGGGTCCCGTGCTTTGTGAGAGGTCTGTGCCCCTCTCAGATTTAATGTCCTCATCGCGCAGCTGTAGCCTCCTCACCGGATTTCTCAGCATCTGCCTCTGAAAAAGGTGGATGATAAGGTGCGAGGTGTTGACAACGGCCATAACTGCAGCGATGATCGCAGCGGGCTCCATGTTCGCAGTGCTGTGGCATCCGCACTGTCAATCACCAGAGAAGTGCACGAACTGATTGCCCGCCGGCGCTTTCACGGAGGGAGGGCGGGCGGGAGTGAGAGTTGAATGACGACAGTTACCCAAAACCACCCTCGGCACATTTTTGGCCCCAGCAGGCATTGGGGGCTCGACCCAGAATTCCAATTGTCAGCGGGGACTGTGGGATGGCTGCCCACAGTGCACCGCTTCCAATGTCAATGCTTGCCCCGTTAGTGTGGACTCACAAAGTCGAATTACTGTCCTTAGTGTGGATACACACGTTCGACTTTGTAATATCGGTTCTACAAATTCGCTTTAAGTAAAATCGAACTACTCTTGTAGTGTAGACATACCCTTAGACAATATTGTTGGAACCATGACTGTGTCCTGTCTAGATGACTGCTCTCTGGCAATGGTGGAGCTGCAGTAACACAGAGCATAGGCTTGCAGATTTTTCTGTTATGAGCAAAGCCAAGGTATGTTCTATTATTTAACAAACAGATTAGAATGGAACATGGTTAACATAAAGCCTTGCATACTTAAGCTGTCCCCATGCATTTTACAAACAAAAAATTCAACTCTGCTCATGCATGCACTAGAGAGAGAGAGAGAGAGAGAGAGAGAGCATTATATGCGTATTTACTACATCACCAAGAACTGCCTTCTGTGTCTCTTTGAGACCTAACTTTTTCAAAGCTTTTTTTTTCCCAACTAACAGTAGTGCATACTACTTGGTTTCCCCTCATCCCTCTTTCTATTTTCAAGGGTGAATGAAGTTTGCTAATCCCAGTATTTATGGTAACTTTGACTTATTCTTGTTTACTAAGGGCTAGTAAGAGACATGAAAACTTACAGCATTCTGATCTTGTAGTGGTTTGTCTGTTTAAACAGACTGGGATGACCAGTGCCTGCCGATAGTGGGGGCATGGACTGAGGGCAGCCAGCTTCAGCAGTGTTACTGAGCATGCTCAGTACAATCCAAGCAGCAAATTGGGGCGGGAGGGGCGATGGCGACCCTGCACCCCCCCACACTCACATCCCTTCTATAAAATCTGCTATCTTCAAAACTTTATCACCTAGATTAGACTCTCTCCTTTGTATTTGTTAAATCTCTTTTTTTTTTTTTTTAAATGACCATCACCACCTTTTCTGGTCAGCCCCAGTATTGTTCCTAAACTCGCTTGTGTGCTATCATTAAAAAGCCCCAAGGAGCTCTGAGTGCAGGTGAAAAGTGTGTGCTCCTCAAATCCGGTCCCTCTCCGGTGCATTTGTTGGGGAGTCAAAGGAAACTGTTCAGAGACTTCAGAAGCCAAGAGACAGCCAGTGCTCAGAGATAAGAGATAGAGGAGAGATTGAGGAAACAGCACTGGTTCTGATATCTTCTTGTGCTTAAAATATTGAGTCATGCAGGAAGTAATCTCTGTTATTTCAGCATGAACATTCAAAGCCCTATAAAGGTGAATGCAATGTACTGATTTCAGTAGGAGACTGATTACTGCAGTAAACTTATTCTTACTGCACAGAGTGGCAGTGAGCTGTTTGCCCTGCCAGTGAGATAGATGAAAAAAACCCTTAATATTCTTGAGCTTAAGTTTGTAAAGCTTCCAACATTTATCTGCTATATATGTGCAAAACTGTCATCCTGATGCACAGCCTTCTCAATTTCCTCTCAATCTGTGAGCTTTCCAAATCTCTCCTGACCTATTTGTTTCCCCGACTCTCATCTCAAGCTTGTCCATGCTAACACTGCAACAGTGCCTAGTTTCCTTACCATTCTTGCTGCTTTGTTCAGCTGTTCTGGGCCTCTCTAATCACACTAGCTGTTTTTGGCTCCAACATACCAGCCCTTGTGGGCCTCTACAGTCATCCTGACACTTTATTAATGTTTGTCTAGGTTAAGCCTGGCAAACACCCTTTATTTTTCTTTTTAAAAAATTGTCATAAGTGTGCTGGCCAGACATATTGTTCCAGGCTTATAGCTGAATCAGTGATATACAACTTCATCCTGCTCAGGAGGATAGGAAGAATAAAATGGTTGTTATCCACATCCTATATAATGAAAGCACTGCACTATGAGCAGCTTGTCTAGTAGTTTCCCACTGGACTAATGTTAATAAGTATTGTGCTTAATTCCCTTTTTCCCCCTTACACCTTGCATTTTCCAGGAGCAACTCCATTGCTAATGAAATCTCTGGTGTAAATAAGAAAAGAATCAGGTCCATTAGTTTTACTTGAGATGTGAAGATTAGAAACAATGGCTGATAGGGAAGGATAGAGAGAAATCTTTGCAAACTGATATCCTTCCAACAAAGGAATGCAGTCACTTATTTTCTTTTATGGGGTAAGTCATATGCTCAATTGTGGGTTTTAGTATTTGGTAAGCTCTTTGTTGCCCTCAAGAAGTCTTCACCAATGAATGAAGTGTACCCTTCCTAATCTGTAAATCAAAGTCATTTAAGTATCTGCTTGTTGGACCAGACTTTGTTCATCTATGAAATATTTAATTTGTGACACCGCTCATTCAGCCAAAAGCAGTGCAACATCTGTGACTGTTTTCAGTAGAAATAAAGCTAAGTTCAAAAGTAAGTCATGTTTCTTTAGTGACTACTTCTACAATTTCCATTTTAAAAAAATCCCTTGAAATGTCTCCTAAGAGACATCCAAAGAATGGGAGGGATGTACCGTGTATGAGAGAGTATGTCACACTAGCTGCTTCAAATACCACAGGGAATAGAGTAGGGAGAAAGGTGTTCTTGTTTTACTGTCCCCTTTCTAATCACTTCTTATTACCACAGAGTTTGGAAACAGTTTGAGCTGCTGAGGAGTTATGGTCTCTCTGCCATTGTCCCATTAAATATAGCTTTCCAAAGATATCTCAAGTGTTTGATGGTCCCTTCAACCACTCATTCAGTTGAATTCAGATTTAACTCAGACATTCTTAAACATGGGTGTGGACAGGTGTGGTGAAAGAACTACATCTGATGAGTTTGCTAACAAACTTCTGAATGTAAAACCAAGAAGGAGGTCCCAGTCAGCAGCTGGTGTTGAGGAATGCATAGGAATCTAGGCTGGGGTTCAAAAGTGGCTTCAGGCAGCCTTTACAGTCTCCTGATCCTAAGCTGTCTGAGTCCTAATGCAGTCCCCTGATGTTTTAAAACAGGGGTCAGCAAGTCGCAGAACCTGGGTCTGCAGATTCAGGGTTGCATTATGGTGCTAAAAACAGCTGTGTAGCTGGTCAGGCTCAGGCTGGAGCTTGGTCTCTGAAGCCTGTGTGGTAGGTGTGGGTTTCAGAGCCCAAGCTCCAGCCCAAGCCGCAAGATATATGCACCTCTTCTAGTGCCATAGCATAAGTCTGCATACCCTTCTATGCTATACAGGCTGTGTTGGACCTCAAAGGTTTGGACCTCAAACCTCATGGCCGGGTTGCCAGGGCATGTTATGCACCCTTGTTCAATGTTTCTCTTGCAGTGGCTGAAAGTGGGGGTGGTGCAGGAATTACTATGTCAGCTTGATGGCACCAGAAGCATCATCTGCTGTAGGTGCATCTTCCATTGGCCCTCTAAATTGAGTTTAAAAGTGCTTTATGCTGCCAGAGCAGCACTACATAGCCTTACATTTTGTGGTTCGTCTTGGCTCTTGCTAAGGCAGTGGGGAGTCATGCATTACATAATAATAATGGGCCTTACGTATAATTTGGTGTTATTGCCTAATGTTACAAGCATAAGCATGCATTTCCATCATAAGGAGATGGATGGAACTATAATCTGGAATGGATTTGGGTCAAGATTATTCTGAGTTGAGATTTTTATTGTTTTCTGATATTGTTAGCTGGGAGGCTGAGCAGTCTATTCATTTTAATGTAAATTAAAGATTTTTTTTCAAAGGCACTCTTTGATCACTTCTTTACTATAAATAGTATAAATCAAAAGGAGAGAAGTCTTAAAACAGAAGGAAAAATGTAAAAAGAAAAAACCTGATACTCCTGGATTCCTCCGGTAGCTTTTTATTTGGAGCATTCATTTACAGTACATTATGAGAACGAGAAGTATCTCAGGTTTGCAGATGACACTAAACTGGGAGGAGCTGTAGATACACTGGAGGGTAGGGCTAGGATACAGAGGGAACTAGACAAATTAGAGGATTGGGCCAAAATAAATCTGATGAAGTTCAAGTGCAGAGTCCTGTACTTAGGACGGAAGAATCCCATGCATTGCTACAAACTAGGGACCACATGGCTAGGCAGCAGTTCTGCAGAAAAGGACCTAGGGGTAACAGTGGATGAGAACCTGGATATGAGTCAACAGTGTGCCCTTGTTGCCAAGAAAGCTAACGGCATTTTGGGCTGTATAAGTAGGAGCATTGCCAGCAGATCAAGGGACATGATCATTTCCCTCTATTCAGCATTGGTGAGGCCTCATCTGGAGTACTGTGTCCAGTTTTGGGCCCCACACTACAAGAAGGATGTGGAAAGAGTCCAGCAGAGGGCAACAAAAATGATTAGGGGGCTGGAGCACATGACTTATGAGGAGAGGCTGAAGGAACTGGGATTGTTTAGTCTACAGAAGAGAAGAATTAGGGGGGATTTGAAAGCTGCTTTCACAAACAGCAAACAGGAGGATTTTAAACTATTTGACATTCTGTGGACATCATAATCCAGTAATTACTTTTATGCATAAGTGTCTCCTAAATGTTCTATATGTGGCATTGTATCTCAAGATGCAGGAAAAAAATACTCAGCTACTGGCGTAGCACTTGATAGACAGCCAGTCCAGTTGTCAGTGGCTGTTAGAAGCCTTTATATCCTTAACACATCGGGTCACTTGCATGTGCAGATGAAAATGCCCTGAAATTGGCATCCTTTTCTACACACATTGCTTCTCTATGCATCACATCTCATTCAGCATCTTGGACGAGCTCAAAAGAGATACAGGTTTGAGCCAAGTGGCTGAGCCATTCCATTGTTTCCAAAAATGAGACCCATGCTGCTTCTATTGAAGTCAGTGGTAAAACTGTCACTTGACACTAGTGGGAGCAGAGTCATACCCACTTGCTGCCACATAAAAAGTCATTGTCAGGTAGCATCGTGTGCACATCCTCTACTTTTGTTGACTGCTTGAAAATGTCGAGGCACTACTTAATGGAGGAAGTGGAAGAAATAGAACACTTCTACAATATCTGACGGTCCTTGCATAAGATACTATTGAAATGCAGTTTTGTCTGCACAGCAGCTCATCTTTCCTTCCCCCTGTATCTTTCTCATATTTGTTACTCTGGCAAATTAGGTGCCAGCTCATGCCAAGTCCCCCATGCCTCAAGTGAACACTGATTTGTACACAGCTGGAACCAGTCGGGTTCACCTTTGCGTTAGTATTGTTTTAACAATATTAGTTATAAAAATATGCTTAGTGTTTAGACTTTATTGAATGTTTGTAAGTTGCACTTATAACATCTTTATCCTATATTGTACAGTAACATTTGATCATTTGCCCTATAAGCCTCTAACTGTATAAATCATCAGACTGGAAAGACATGAATTAGTGTGAAATGTTGGCTTTCAACCAAAGGTGTTGGGTCCTGCCCAACAGAAAAGGTCCATCGACACTAGACAAACTATTGTGGAATATCAGAGGACAAAAGATTTTGATTGCTCTCTCTTCTCCCCCTAAGAAGAGGAAATGTGCAATACCTCCCATCATCTAAGTTGGCAGCACAGAGAAGAGGGAAAGGTGATAAGAATCCCTGACAAGGAGAAACTGAATCTCTAAGTTGATTGGACTCTGAGGGCAAGGTTTTCTAGGCATAAGCAAAAGTGCCCCAGGGTTTTGCCTGGGCTGACCTAAAAGATTTATAGATTTTGCCCCTTATTACAGATGCTTCTATCCCCTTTGAAGCTTTGTGTGTGTGTTTGCCTGATTTAACATTGTAAATAACTCCTTTCCTTTTCCTGGTTAATACATCTTTAGTTAGTTTGTTATAGGATTGGCTACAAGAGTTCTCTTTGGTGTGAGATCTAAGGTGCAATTGACCTGGGGTAAGTGACTGGTCCTTTGGGACTGGGAGTAACCTTAATATTATTGTGGGTTGGTTTGGTGTAAGGGACTGTCACAAAGGCCAGATTGTCTATGTGTCAAGATCAGAGTACCCAAGCGACTGTTTGATTCCCTGGTTAGGGTATGATGACGACTGAGGGGTACAATTTGATACTTGGTTGATGAAATCTGAGTACAGAACTCAGAGCCAAGTTGCCTCTTAACAGTCTGTCCTCAGGTTGGTGCCCAGGCTCTTGAGCCACTGCAGGACAGATGCCATCACTCTTCTTTGAAGTGGCTGTTTCACTTGTTGGCACTACAAAAATAATCTTCATTATAATTAAACATCGTTTAGTAAGTAAGCCTGTGCATCTGCTTTCTATAGAAAGCCAAATGAACCTTGAAATATAATGGCAAATGCTAATAAATCAAAGTTGTTTGGTATCTGTATTCTTTATTTTCCACTGGCTTCTTTGCCTCTATTTTAAGGGGCTTAATATAGGGTCTAGTCTATCTAGGTTTTTTTTCCATAATCCAGTAACATAAATATTACACCCAGACCAAATCTGACATTGTTTGCACCAGAAATGGCTCGAGTCTGAAAAAGCAGCAACATGAAAACATATAAAGACTTCTTAACCCCCATGTGGGGGCGAACTCTCTTCTCTCCAACTGTTAAACAATATTTTAAGATCTTTCCTCCTTTCTTTAACTCTCCATTTGCTCTGAAAACATTCCAGGAGAATCATGTGTTATAAGGATCAGGTTTGCAGCAGCTTCCCAAATAGAACTAATGCTTGCCAGTGATTCCCTTTAGTGAAGTTATAATGGTGTCCTGGAACAATAGAGTTTGTTTTATAAAACCATCAAGAAATTGTCTCAGTGGGAACCTGCATTTGCTGAACTACCACAGGACTTAAGTGATTGCTGGAAATGGAAATGTATTGCAGTACAAACACACAATATTCAGCTCCAACGGATATGAAAGATCACTAAGCTCAACAGTTATATGTTCAAAGAAAAGAATTTTTTTTTCTCAAAGTGTTAACTGTACTTTCTTGGTGGCCCAGCTCCAATGTTGTCCATGGCATCTTTGTGGTGTCTCAGATAATGCAATGCTTTATGAAATTCTAAAAATTCCCATGTAGCCTGGTCTTGTGCTGCTCCAATATTGTAGTGCATGGTTGTTGTAAAAAGATCTTATTCATTGCTACAATCTGCACTGCAGTTGTCATAATCCTTTGTCATCTGTCTGTTGCTGTGGAAATTGATGTGGTTGCAAATTCAGCATTAAGACTTCACTGCTGGGAAGGAGCAAGCTCTTGGTTGAACCCAAATCTTCAATAATTAGATAATGAAGAGCAAATAAATTTAAAAAATGGAAAGATGAATAGATTTTTGTTTTGAGCTTTGTGCATTTTCAAATGCATCACACTGAAAGTTCTATATTAACCCCTTGGGCAATGGACAAGCATACTGACCCTGCAGTGGTCAATACCCAATGTTTTTTGGAGGGGGTGCTCTCCTGTACAGACTACTGTGCTTTTCTTTTTCTGACTGTTGGAAACTTAGAAGAAACGCAATCCATGATGAGGCCTGCCATAAAATACCCTCTGACCCCAACCTATACACACAGCGTGACCATTCTTCCAGCCCCTCTATTGGGCCAGGAACCAGCAAAAGGAAACATGTCACATCAGGTGCTGAGACTGTTTTCTTCCCACCTTTCCCTCCATCCTCAAAGTGGGACTGGAAACATGCTGCATGTGAAAGCAAGCAGGGAATGTAAGATTGTCAGCTCAGACATGGAGATGGTATTCAGCAGGAGTGGGTTGCAAGGGGATGTCACAGTGGCAGGGAAACCTTCACTTGTGGATTGAGCAAGACAGATAGAAAGGTAGTATTCCATTCTTCACTCCCCCATCCCAGAAAGAGAAATGAGAGCGATTTGTGATGCACCAGTCTCTCGGGAAAGTGTGTGTTCATTCTTGGTACCCTAAGGGTGAGAGTCAGGAGGGAAGGTGAGATGGTGGGGAGGAGGGAACTAGAAGGAGAATTCCTCCTATGCGAATAGTATGAGTAGAATATCACTCCTCCTTAGCTTGGGGGAGCAATGCTCCCCAACAGCTGCTCCTACTATACTTGTGTGGTTAGACTTCCCCCCTCATATTCAATGTAACTTAACAATGGGTGGTTAAAATAAACTTACATAAGTCTGAACTGAGTCTAAATTTTTGTTTTTCTGACAAATCATGAATTAGTCTCACTGGAGGGATAGTGTTACTGTTGTGTAGAGGTGCCAGACTGCTCCCACCTCCACTGAGAGCAAAGGAGGTAATTCATGTCTGGGACAAAAATATGCTTCAAGTTATTTTAATTGTCTCTCATTATTTAACTCTTCAATAGATTGAGAAAAGGCAATGTTCCCCTCCTTACCAAGCTCATCGACATCTAACAGAAATGCAGACCAGGATTTTCTGACCCCTAGGACAAAGCCAATAACTGAAATCACTTCTGGTTACTGATGGGCTGTCTTCTCCTGCTGCATCCTGATGACCCGCATACTTTGAACAGTCAGCTTATCCCATTATCTAACACTTCCTCTGACAACTACCTGAAACCGAGCACCCTCAGAAAACAGCTGCTGATGTAAGGTGGCATGATGTAGATGCTTTAAAGACTAACTTGATCATCTATCAAATAAAGATGTCACAAAAAGACATTTCCATGGTAAAGGATGAGACCTTTGTCAGCCGACTCCTAGGTATTTCTTCTTGTTTCTGTGAATACTGGTAGGCTAAATTCCAGGCATGTTTAAAAGCTCTGACTGCACTACAGAACCAACTAAAACCTGGCACATGATAAAACAGAACTTCTATGTTAGGTAAGATATATTCATCATATCCCCTGCCTCCATCATTGGTTCAGTCTTTCTAGACCACTGGCTCTCAAACACATTTTAATATATTTAACACCATTATAAATGCTGGAGGCAAAGCGGGGTTTGGGGTGGAGGTTGACAGCTCGTGACCCCCATAACCTCGTGACCCCGTGAGGGGTCCCGACCCTCGGTTTGAGAACCCCTGTTCTAGACCCTTTATTAATCAGATAAAATGTTGTTCATCCCTTTGTTACACTGGAGTCTTCTTTCTGTAGAAAAACATTCATGTAGCATGAGGCTTGCTTAAATTGGAATTGCAATTGGCATGCTGAAATTCATTGAAATAACTTCTTCATTGGTATTAAGTTTCACTAATTGGGGTTCACTATAAAATAGCTCCACTGTATGGGGTAGATTTTTAGCAATTAGTCTAAAAAAATCCTCATCCAGTGATCTCAGATTGACTGCAAATTTTATTCCTGCAACATCTTAACCACCAGTCACAAAGCACACTTGTACCCTACAGTATGTATCTTTGTGTGTAATCCTGTGTTGCCATATCATATGTCATGTGTCTCCTCCAAAGAGAATTCTAGGGCCAGATTTTCAGCTATAATCCACTCTATGCAGTTCCATTGACTTCCATAAGGCATCAGGTATGCAGCATATTAGAATTTGGCACGAAAATAGTATTCAGTGAATACTCTGACCTTGTCTTAGGTAGCATAAATACATAGCAACATATATTAACAACACACCACCTACCTACCTACCTAAACAAGTCATTCTGCTGCACATACTTCTCCTGGTGAAAGGGTGAGAGAACAAACACATGATAGATATTAGTCATGCATCTTAATGCATGACTGTGAGGAAGGTGGTATAACGACCTATGCAGAATAAAATATTTGAGCATTCAGGCTTAAAACTAACTTTTTAAATACACTCACGAGTGTGCTTGTTACGCCACAGATGACCTTAATGACAGATTGCAATCTTTCAGAGTGGAAACCTAAATATATAGATCCATGGATGTCGGTGAATAGTATGTAGAGTAGCACAGGTGGAAGCTGCAAAGGGGCTATGCACCCAGGTTCTCTGGAGTAATTTAAAACTTCCTTTAGACTGTACTAAATTAAGCCATTTACTAATGACCCCAAAGGATTAGCAGAGAATCTGCTACAGCCCTTCCTCCAAGAACATTCCCTATGCTGACTTCAAGGATGAGGGGTGACACAGGAGCAATTATACTAACTGGAGGATCTCACTACCTTGGGATGGATGCTCCCATGACTGGCTGAGCTGTCTTTAGGACAAAACTTACAGCAGGATAATAGTGCAATGCAGTAGCACCATGCTGTACCAGAGATCCTGGGCTCGAGTATCCAAATGTTTGGAACGAACAATCTTTCAGTCAAATTCAAACCAAAGTGTTTCCATTATTTGTTTTGCTTTAGTCTCTTAAATCCTTTCTTCTGAGATCATGCTGGAGGTACTTGGTTAGTTACCCCTTCCATAACTCCGGCAAACCAGGGTATTTGTGAACTCCTAAAATGCAAGCTTTGCAGGCCAGGGACTATGCGTTCATCTTGCATATAGTACATAGTTGGCACATGACCAATAATAACTGACTTATGCTATTTGAGACGTTGACTTCTGCAATACACTCAAAGAACTAGGAAGTACCAAGAGGATTTTTTTTAAGGTTAGTTAAAATGTATTTCTATGTTACATGTCTCTCATAAACTGGCTAATAGGAGTTTCCACACAGAAACTTCTTCACTCAGTTCTCCTATATGCTTTGCATTTCACTTTTAGTAATCTTGATTTACATACTGTACCTCTATCTACTTTTGTGCTTTGGATTTTTGAACTTGCTGGTAGCACGTTTTCAATCTGGATAACTTTTGCAGTGGCTGTGGCAATCCTACCTTAGAATGCAGCTTAGTGCGAGTTCCTCTGATGTTGGTCAGACTGGGAATCAGAAGTATGCTGCTAAAAAATTAAGGCTGAGATTTTCAAAAGTCTATGGAAGTTAGGCACCTAATTCCCTTGGGCAAATTCCAGCCTAATATCCCATGTCTTCAGCCAGTTGGACTTGATAATTCAAAGGATGATAATACAGTAGAACCTCAGAGATACAAACACCTCGGGAGTGGAGGTTGTTCATAACTGTAAAAAACATTATTCCTTCAAAAGTTTACAACTGACCATTGACTTAATACACCTTTGAAACTTTACTATGCAGAAGAAAAATTCTGCTTTCCCTTTTTTTAGTAGTTTACCTTTAACACAGAACTGTGCTGTATTTGTGTGGTGTGTGTATCTCTGTTGTTGCCTGATTGCGTACTTCGGGTTCCAAATGAGGTCTGTGGTTGACTGGTCAGTTCATAGCTCTGGTGTTCATAACTCTGAGGTTCTGCTCTATTTCCCCCCCCCGCACACACACCTACCAGCATCCCTGCCCCAAACAATGCGGGGCCTCCCTGACCCCAGCTCAACAAGTTTGCTTCATGTCCCCCAGTCATGAAGAGCTCTCTACAGGGGGTTTGGGAAATGGGTGGGGGAGTGGAGCCATGCACTGGATTAGTATAGAGATGGCTGTATTGGCATTTCTACAGCCCTATTCCTTAGAAGGGGGTGTTGGGGGCATCCAGCACAGTGACGCTCCAGTGGGGCCATGCTGCCACTGAAGGGTCAGAAGCTCAAAAGGGTTTGTCTACACGCCTTCTGGGATCAAGTCTGTCAGCCTGGGTTGATAGGCTTGTCTTAGTGGGGCTCATGCTATCATGCTAAAAATAACAATGTGGACATTGTGGTTAGCAGTCTGAAGCCTAGGAAGGGGGGTCAGAGAAACATAGGGTTTCCATACAGATAGGATAGACTGTTCTATCCAACTGAAGATCCTCCATATCTGTGTAGATCCAAACACTGTGGATCACCTGGGATTCTGTCCCAGAGCTTGTCCTGTAAGGGAGGGGGCAAGTGATGTCCTGCAGATGGAATTATTGCGAAGAAGTCCCTTTAGTTCCTTCACATGGATATTAATTAAATAATTATTTAAAAATGTTTCCTGGTAGATATGATCTAACAATGGAATGCATAGTAATGCTAATCCAGGGCCTGATTCTCCTCTCATCTATACTTGTGTAACTCCATTGGCTTCAGTGACATTCCTTCTGATTTACAAGGGTGGAACTGAGAGGAGAATCAAGGCCATTTAAAAAAAAAATACTCTACATTCCTGTTGCCAATCAGGTCCTCTTCCCCCCCGCCACCATGTGTTTCCCATAAAGGCCCTGGCTGCGTTGAGTGCTATATGATAGCTTGTCTGGAAGCTGAAGACAAGGTGCATGTACTTTTGCTAGAAAAACTTTCTGAATGACTTCTATACAGTAGCTAAAGTTGCAGCATGCTGCTATCTTACAGTGCCTGGATGTGGTCACATTTACAATGTTCACACTGTAACTTTCACAGGGAAAGCCCTTTCATCATGAAAGGGTTTCAGTTCATACAGTGTGATGTAAAAATACATCTATGAAAGATCTGAAAAAGGAAAAAATCTAAAAGGCAATGTAGGACAATGCAGCACTGTGCCCTTATGGGAGGGAGGAAATTCAAAAGCATACCAAACAAATACAGTGAAGTATATAAAAAAGTTCCTCAACCCAAGGCTGTTTTTCTTTTAATTCTCAATCTTGATCTCTGTTACTCAGAAAAAAATCTTTAGATTTATTTTCTGCAGAGTGACAGTTTGTCTTGTAGATAGTAACAATTATACAGTGTTCATCATTTAAAAAGCCAGCATTTACTGATCATTACCATGTGGTTAAGAATATTGCAGTATTTCTCTACATTATGAAATACAAAATGACTGAAATCTGAACATTGTGACTTGGTAATGTTGCCTGTCTAATGGTTCTCTAACAAAGTCACATTATTCTGTCAATTCATATCCCTTATAGATCAATTTACACTTCCATGCAAGATAGGTGTTTGTTTTTTACATTTATTTATTTTAATTTCTGGGTGTGGTCAAGCTGTGTACCAGAATTTAACATCTCTCACAAAGTAAAGTCAAAATTTCCTTTCACTCCAATGGGAACAAGATGAAGTTCTTAGACCCAAATCTTCCTCCACTTCCCCAGTGAGGAGGGCCCCTGACCTATCACAACTGCTGTGGTTCTGCTGCATGGAGCAGGAAAGTCTGGACTCTTTCTATAGGGAGTTCTTCATGGAGGTTCCCACAGCAGCTATGTGCAATGGCTCTCTGTCAGAGGGAAATAGCCAGAGGGTATGCTGGTGGTATGGGTGATGGAAGGGAGAAAGAAGTGGCTGTGCAGGCTGCTCTAGCCCTAATGCTGAAGTAGTGTTTGACACCATTCTTTTGCCATTTAATGATTATGGGCTTTGCTGGACAGAAGATGGGAGATTATTCAGATTTTTGTAGCTTCCCCAAACCATGATGAGTTACTAGGGCAAGGCTTGGGGCTGAATTTCCATGTGTTTTGCACTTGTAAAGGAGGAGCTAATTCACCAGATGTTCTGGACCTGATCCAATCCCAATAAATTCACTGAGTGTTTTTACTCTGACTTCAATAGGCATTGGTTTAGACCCTCCATGGTCACAAAGGTTTTTTGAAGTGTTCCATGTAACTGTGCCAGTGCACCACAATCTTCACCTGCAACTCCCCTACCAGTCTACTCCCGGGCTTTTTTCTTAAGCAAAAGATGCCAATTGTAACAAACTTTGTGGCAGTTCTGGCGTTGTGCACAATTAATAAGGAATTGACTGAGACTACTCATTTTCACTAGTGACAAAAGATGAGATTTGAATTTAAGTTAATTTCATGTGCATATTTATCTCCTCTGTAATCTTTCTTGTTCACCTATGCTTGAATAGAAATTAAGCTTTTAATATAATTACAGGGGGAAAAAATCCCTCTGGCATGGGAGAGGGGGTTTCCAAATACAAAGGGTGATAATGAAATCTTTTTATACATACCATATCAGTGCTAGAAACATCTGAAATCTCTAGACATTTATGGGGAAAAAATAGGCACAGGTCATTTTAATTACACTATTATAGTAGAGCTTTCTTTGGAAGGATAAAATGGGAAAGGCAAATATTTTGCTGAACATAACATTTGTCCTTCCTAAATAAACATGATTGGGAAGGAGGCTGCATATAGTAAAACCTACAACAAAAAATCTGGTCCAGAGTGTAAAACTCCTCTTCAGATTAATTTTCCCATAACTGTAATTAAAAACCTCAAAGGAGGAAATAAATGTACACAAGAAGGAAGGGAGGAAAGAATAAATAGTAGAGGAGAAGAGAGAATTAAAAAATCAGATTGCACTATATTTTTAAAAAATTCACTCAACCTTTTTTTCACCTAGCCGTAAAGCTATTTATGGATTGGATTTAAACTACTTTAGTGCTCAGATGAAATGGCACCATTTTAAAACCTAGTTGGATAGCTTGACTAGATGGAGCTTCCAGCAGAATATTCCCCCTTTTAAGTGCACTGTATTAATTATTATACTGGTTTCCTATTGTGGACAGAAAGATCAATATTCTCCTCTATTATAAATGTGCAATGGAATTGTACCCAGGTAAAGAGAAAATTTGGCCCTCATTATCCGGTGGGTAAAACAAGCTTTATTTTTCAAACCAAGACAATGAATTATAAATATTAACTTCTGAGTTAAAAGATATGACAGTCTTCCCTCACAAATGCTGCTAGGGTTGTTCAAACTAAACAAAAATCTGAATTTTGAAAGTAGGCTGCTCTTTATAATGGACAGAACTGGAATCCTAAACCTAAACACCTCTAATCTTTGGAGTCTGAGGTGGGATCCACTCCACAAATTTCAATTTTGTAGCTTGGGGCTATTTGCAATAATTTGTAACTTAAATATTGTGTTGGCATCATGGGGTATATGGTTAACTTACTTTGCAGTTCTCTCTGTAGAGCAGGCAGAGAGAGGTAGGGGCGGGCCTGGGGAAGGCGGTGGAACAGGTCACATCCCTCCCAGCCCCCTGCCTTGAGCCGCTCAGGGCAGGGGGCTGGGAGCACCCCCACGAGCCGAGCACCCCAGCCTTCTGCCCTGCACCCCCCACACACCCTCCAGCCTTCTGCCCTGCACCTCCCCACCCCAACACACACCCAGCCCTCTGCCCTGAACCCCCCGCACCCAGCCTTCTGCCTGCATCTCCACACATACCCCAGCCCTCTGCCCTGAACCCCCCCACCACATCCAGCCTTCTGCCCTGCACTTCCACACACCCCCAGCCCTCTGCCCTGACCTCGAGTTGCCCCCCACACCCAGCCTTCTGCCCTGCACCTCCACACACCCCCAGCCCTCTGCCCTGACCTCGAGTCCCCCCCAACACCCAGCCTTCTGCCCTGCACCTCTACACACACCCCAGCCCTCTGCCCTGAACCCCCCCACACCCAGTCTTGTGCCCTGCACCTCCACACACCCCAGCCCTCTGCCCTGAACCCCCCCTCACCCAGCCTTCTACCCTGACCTCGATTCCCCCCCCCCCAACACCCAGCCCTCTGCCCTGAACCCTCCACCCAGCGGGCTGAGCAGGCTGGCAGCATAAGAACAGCATTTTAATTTAATTTTAAATAAAGCTTCTTAAACATTTTGAAAACCTTGTTTACTTTACATACAACAATAGTTTAGTTAAATAATATACACTTAGAGAGAGACCCCTTCTAAAAAAACGTTAAAATGTATTACCGGCACGCGAAACCTTAAATTAAAGTGAATAAATGAAGACTCGGCACACCACTTCTGAAAGGTTGCCTACCCCTGGTCTAGGTACTTAGTCCTGCCATGAGTGCAGGGGACTGGACCAAATGACTTCTTCAGTCCCTTCCAAGTGCTTTGATTCTATTATTAGTCTTTCTGTAAGACACTGGAGCCAATATTATTCTCATGGACTTCAATGAGAGCAACATTGGGCCTTAATGTAATATATGTGATTCTTATCCAGATTGCAGTTATAGCTAATGCAACACATAGCCAGGCAGGTCTAATTCTAGAATATCTCCACTGACTTAAACTCATGTAAATTAAATCAGAATCTGGCCTAAAATTTTCAAGCTTGATTATAACAGTAACTCTGCTCTCAGAGGTGTAAATCAGACCTATTCTACTGAAGTCAAGGGAATTATCAGGTGTAAAAGTGGCATGAGAGAAGAATGAAGACATTCAGACCAAAATTGACTTTAGGGGTGATTCACAGGACATTATTCAAAGGGTCAGCACAGCTTAAGTCAGGACAGAATTTGCCTCAAAGGGTTCTACTAAGACTATAATTCATCTTATACCCAATTAAATGAAACTGTATCTTTCAATCTCACACCTACCTTTGGAATGCAGCACCTCTTTGTATAGAGCAAGTGTTCAAAAAGAAAAACAGTCTCATGGAATACATTGTAGTATTAATAAACTATATTCAAGTAAGCCATTTCAATTCTCACCCAGCTGCAGGGAACTGTTTCTCACCCAGCTGCAGGGAACTGTCAAGCTCAAGGTTGAACTTGAAGAGGAAAAAAATGTCCTTTGGGGATTTTGACTGTCAAGCTGTTTCTTAATCAGTTATGAAAACTTTGATCACCTTAAGCTTTCAAGAAATAAAAAGCAAGAGACAATAAACCTGCTACAAACTTATTACAATAAGGAATACATTATTTGCATCACCACAGTTCTCTCTGTTGTGTTTGTTTGCTCTGTAGAATCAAAATGTGATTTTTTTTTACATGGTGGTGGTTTTGGTTTCTGCAATTTTTAGACATTAGTAATTTTTTTTTTAAATTACAGCCAAATTCTAGGCCCTTAAACTGAATCACAGAGTGAGATTTTGTTTCCATTTGCAAACCAACTTTGAATATTCACTACTACTATTAGTTTATAATTAATAGTGAATGAATGAGTATAAAACAACCCAAAGAAGAATCCAGAGCCAAATCTTTGTAAATGTTAATAATTTGGTAACGACTAACCCAGAAGGTTTTATTTATAAAATAATGCCAGCATAATGAAAAGAGGAGATGTAAGATGAATAGCTGTTTAGCCATGTTTGCAAATGCTCTGTGTGACGAACTGGGACTGTTCTTGCTGGGGTGTGTGAATGCTGACAGGGGAGTGTGACTAGGATGGTCTGCATCGGGGGATGGGAGTCTGCCCAAGGGAACATACCTGAGCTTGTAACATGAGAACCCAGGAGGGGGTTGGAGGTCAGGTGACTCCGGGGCCCGGGAAACGGAACAAAGGCTGTGGGAGGGGTGGCTGAAAGCAGAGTGCTGGAAGCAGGCTGGAAGGAGGCTGGAGAGATGGCTGGGAGGAGAGATGGCTCTGACCCCCCAAAGGGGGGTGGGCTGGCATGCCCTGGGACCCCAAGCTGGACCTAACTGAGGGGGGCCCTGTTGTCTGTGCCTGCAAGACCTGTCTTGGACTGTATTTCTGTCATCCAAATAAACCTTCTGCTTTACTGGCTGGCTGAGAGTCATGGTGAATCGCAGGAAGCCGGGGGTGCAGGGCCCTGAGACCCCCAATACTCCGTGACAACTGGTGGCAGCGGCGGGATCTACTGCACCCCGTGGACGGCGCTTCCTGCAGTAAGTGACTGGGGAGCAGTAAAACGAAGGGGGATTGACGGGGACCAGGCCTGCTGAAGAGTGGGAGAGAGACGGTTATTACCCCTGGGAGTGTGTGACCAGCGAGAAGGACTTTTGCAGTAACAGGGTCCCCCGGGGGGATCGCAGCGAGTGGTCCCAGGGGCGGAGGAGTCTGCAGCTCGACCCTGGCAGAGAGGTGGTGACCTCGAGAAGGGCTGGCACACTAGGGGGCCCCCTGGGAACTGTGGGGAGCTGTGAGCACACAGGCCGGTGAGTGGCCCGCAGGAAGATGTATGCCAAGCGGCTTAAGAGCGACCTGGTGGAGCTGTGCAAGCAGAGGGGGCTGTGCATTGGGAGGCTCACCAAAGCACAGCTCATTGCCCGGCTGGAGGAGGAAGATCGCGCGAATGAACTGATCCCTGTGTCTCAGGGAAGCAGCCTGGCAAATGCAGCGCAGGCACCAGTGTCTGTCCCAGCTGGGAGTGGTCAGCCAGCTGCTGAGGGCTTCCCGAGACCCCTCCTTCCTATGCCTAGGGGAAGGGTGGGGAGGAGCCCAGCAAATACCGAAGGCGCCGTGGCCCCCCCGGCCGGCAGGGGACCCTCCCAGCGAAGCTCGCCGGCCAGCAGAGGATCCTCCCGGCGACGTTCGGCATCCGTGGAGCGGAATTGGCTGGAATGGGAGAAAGAACTAAAACTGAGAGAGCTGGAGGATCGTGAACAACAGAGACAGCATGAACGGGAGGAGAAAGAGAGACAGAGACAGGAGAATGAGAGACAGCGTCAGCATGAAGAGAGACAGAGACAGGAGAATGAGAGACAGCGTCAGCATGACCTGGAACTGGCGAGATTGAAGGGCAGCGAACCCCCGGCTGCGGTGAGTGAGGGGGGACCCAGGACTGCACGGAGCTTTGATAAGTGCATCATGGCCCCATACAAGGAGGGGGAGGACATGGATGACTTCCTGGAGGCCTTTGAGACGGCCTGCGAGCTGCACCGGGTTGATCCCGCGGACAGACTCCGGGTCCTTACCCCCTTACTGGACCCCAAAGCCGTGGCATTGTACCGCCAACTGGGAGAGGCAGAGAAAGGGGACTACGAACTATTCAAAAAGGCCCTGCTACGTGAGTTTGGGCTGACTCCTGAGATGTACCGGGAAAGGTTCCGGAGTCAAGATAAAACCCCTGAGATCTCATATCTGCAACTAGCCGTCCGCATGGAAAGATACGCCAGCAAGTGGGCTGGTGGGGCCCAGACGAAGGAGGACCTGATTAAACTGCTGGTACTGGAGCAACTGTATGAGCGGTGCCCATCCGACCTGAGGCTGTGGTTGGTGGACAGAAAGCCAGGGAACCCGCGACATGCCGGGCAGCTGGCCGATGAGTTTGTAAAGAGCCGGTCAGGGGGTGGCAGGGAGGAGCCCCAAAGGAACAGGCCCGCTGCGATGCAGAGAGAGAGTCACCCTGGGACCTCCCAAAGGGGGAATATGGGGAATCCCCTCCCACGGGGAATGCCCAGCGTCAGGGACAACCGACCGGCTCGAGGGGACCCACAGGACATGAGCTGCTATTACTGCAGCCGAAGAGGCCACGTTCGGGCCCAGTGCCCCAAGCTCAAGGACAGACTGAGCAGACCGAACCCGCATAGGGTTAACTTGGTAGAGGCCCAGACGGACGAGGGGCAGGCTTCTCACGCAAGAGGGGCTGGCAGCTTATCAACTGCTCAAGAGAGAGAAGGGCCCCAGGCCAGCTCCTCTAGGGGGCTGGATGCCCCAGACTCAGGGTTTTTGGTTTATACGGTGGGCGCGGGGCTGTCCCTCCGGAGAGAGTACCTTGTTCCCCTGGAGGTGGATGGGAGGAAGGTCAATGGATACTGGGATACGGGCGCAGAGGTGACGCTGGCCCGGCCCGAGGTGGTGGCCCCAGATCAGGTGGTGCCCAACTCCTACCTGACCCTGACGGGGGTGGGCAGAACACCAGTCAAAGTGCCCGTGGCAAGGGTACACCTGAAGTGGGGGGCCAAGGAGGGCCCCAAGGATGTGGGGGTACACCCGTATTTGCCCACTGAGGTATTGATGGGGGGGGGACCTGGAGAACTGGCCAAGCAACCCCCAAAAGGCACTGGTTGTGACCCGCAGTCAGAGCCGGTGAGGGGCCCTGCGCCCTGGCCTTGGGGGGGGTGCCTTGCCTGAGGCGCAGGACCCTAACCTGGTGGGGAGGGAACGCCCAGGGACACGGCTCAGGGAGGCTGCAGCTTCAGTCCCAGCGGGCGAGAAAGAGCAGGTGGCCATCCCTGTCCCAGCTGCTGAGTTCCAGGCCGAGTTGCAGAGAGATCCCTCCTTGCGGAAGATAAGGGACCTGGCCGACCTCAATGCGGTACAGACCATGGGACGAGGTGGCCGGAAAAGGTTCCTGTGGGAGAAGGGGTTCCTGTACCGAGAATGGGCTCCCCCAGGGAAAATGGAGTCAGGGGGGATCAGGAGGCAGCTGGTGGTACCCCAGAAGTATCGCCGCCAGCTGCTGTGCCGGGCCCATGATATTCCCCTCTCAGGGCACCAGGGAACCTGGCGTACCCAGCAGAGGCTGCTACGGAGCTTTTACTGGCCTGGGGTCTTTGTTACTGTCCGACAGTACTGCGGATCCTGTGACCCCTGTCAGAGGGGGAGGAAGGCCTGGGACAAGGGGAAAACAGCTTTAGGACCCTTGCCCAGCATAAAGGATCCTTTCCAGAGGGTGGCCAAGGTTAAAAGGGCGGCTCTAAACCAAGAGAGCCCAAAGCACAGACCTCCAGACTGGAGCGCTGGGAGAAGACCACAGCCCAGTTGGAACCCCAGAGGTATGGGGGTGGGAAAAGGGCACAGGCCGCATAAACCTTCCCACATGCGAACTGCGAGTGCCATCAAGCACCCCGACCTAAGGGGGGGCGTGAAACTGAAGGGGCCTGGTGTAATTCCCACCAAGGAACTGGAGGGATGCGGGGGCATCCATGGGAACGGAGGTAGGTTCGAACTTCCCCAGGTCACTGGCTAAAGTGACCCCGCTCAGTTCGGTCTCGAAGGGGGGAGAGATGTGACGAACTGGGACTGTTCTTGCTGGGGTGTGTGAATGCTGACAGGGGAGTGTGACTAGGATGGTCTGCATCGGGGGATGGGAGTCTGCCCAAGGGAACATACCTGAGCTTGTAACATGAGAACCCAGGAGGGGGTTGGAGGTCAGGTGACTCCGGGGCCCGGGAAACGGAACAAAGGCTGTGGGAGGGGTGGCTGAAAGCAGAGTGCTGGAAGCAGGCTGGAAGGAGGCTGGAGAGATGGCTGGGAGGAGAGATGGCTCTGACCCCCCAAAGGGGGGTGGGCTGGCATGCCCTGGGACCCCAAGCTGGACCTAACTGAGGGGGGCCCTGTTGTCTGTGCCTGCAAGACCTGTCTTGGACTGTATTTCTGTCATCCAAATAAACCTTCTGCTTTACTGGCTGGCTGAGAGTCATGGTGAATCGCAGGAAGCCGGGGGTGCAGGGCCCTGAGTCCCCCAATACTCCGTGACACTCTGCATTCATGTTTTTAACACTGCAAAAATAGAAAAGCTGCACATGGTTAAAATATTCTATTTAAAACATGTTCTGTGGTTTACAATGAGTATCAGCTTCTTTATTTAAAAAAAAAAAAGACTTTGTGGATATCAACTGCAAGCCCTAAGATACTGAAGTCCTAAAGTAAATCTTCATTTAAAAAAAACAAAGTATAGCTGTGGGTGAGTAGGGTGTGTGTGTGGGGGGGGGGGGAAGAACACCACAACTGAATTAAGGTCAGAGTTCCTTTGCACTATGTATGCAACATAGGTGGCTCTGCATACCTGTCTCATCCAATCCCAGGGCCAGTGGAGGACCACACTGGCCCCTGGTATAGTGAGACCAGCTTCAGGGATACTCTAGTTTACACTAGCTGGAGTGATCCACTAAGGATCATTGCACTGACTCCAAGCTCTTAGCCTCTGCTTTCTTATGCCCTCTATTCTGGAGGTGAAGTAGTATGTAACAAAGCCAAGCTGAGAGATTTCTCAAATGTCCAGTTGGGACTGGTTTAAGGTCCTTTTTCATCTGTTCCACTGATATAAAGGGACCACAACAGTAGCCAAGGATCAGGTCCATTGTTGTTCTTCTGGCAATAATATCTTATTGAATTGAAGTTTCACTCCAGAACCCACACAACTAATGTATGTACATATAGATGAACATATGTCTCAGAGAGAGCTATCTTTGTTTTTGTAATATCATGTTCAATTGTAAACACAAAAAATCCATAGAAGTCCAGTTCACATGCTGCATTTTATAACTTATTCATCATTTTATTTTTCAAATCAAGATTGAGTAAATGAAATATCATTCTATTATAATTATCTTGGAGTTTACATAATCAGTTTTTGTCAGACTATTTCATAGAAAAAATCTGAAATTTTATTTCTAATCGGTTCCCATGTCAAAATCAATGTGAATGAAATAATTTGTCAAATGTCAAATTGACAAATTTATATATTGTCATACAAAAAGATTTTATAAACATAATGTGCAAAGTCAAGCATTCAAAAATTGGGAAATGAAACCTTAGTTTGGCCACCTTTTGCCTGGGAAATATGTCTTAAATTACATAATCATGTTATCTTTTTCCACAGGACTCTTGCCCCATTCAGTGCACAGGCTGAGCCATGCTCAGAAAATAAATCAGGGTTGTGTAATGGATTTGGGTTTATCTGGATGACCCATGCCTTATCTGTTGCAGAAGTTGGAAGATGTGTAATGAATGAAGCAGGGAATTGTAGCAAGAGTGAGAATGGCTTTGTGGTTAAGGCAGATGAATAGCATGATGGAGAACTAGATTCTATCCCTGCCTCTAACACAGAATTCCTGGTGTTGCTGGGCAGTCACCTGCACCAAAACTTTCATAATTGGCCACTATGTTCCTCACCTTCTGGGTACCCAACTTCAGAAACCTGGGGTCTGATTTGCAGAAGTACTGAACACTCACAACTGCAACTCTGGTCAATAGGGTTCTGTTCTGAACATATATGCTTGCTAAATACTTTGGAAAAATATAGACCTAGGTGTCTTGAATTAGACATCCAGAATTACAGGTTGTGTTTAATCCTAATCTGAGATTTAGTTCCTCAATTTTTAACCGTGAGAGTACTCAAACACTGGAACAAACTACCAAGAGAAGTGGGGGATTCTCTGTCTTTTGATGACTTCAAATCAAGACTGGATACCTTTCAGGAAGATCTACTTTAGTCAAATTATTTGGCTCAATAAATAAGACCTGGGCCACACTTTGAATGATGAGGATGAGAAAAATTAATAGCCACCTACTCAGTGAGTGCCAGCCATCCCATGCCCTGAATGAGCCAGGGTCCTATGGGGAAAATGGTATGATTATGAAATTAATGACTATCATAACACATAGAAGGGGGTCATATCAGGGTTATATGGGTAGACTTAATCCTGACATCCCTGAACTTCTGAGTATTTAGTTTTGTAAATTTAATGTGTTCTATGTAGTTATACTGAAACTTCCTAAAATCATGTGATTAAAATATATATATAAATTTGAAAAAAAACTACCCCATCATATACAACCACATAGGTCCCCAGCAGGGCTGGAACCTTGAGATCAATCACATAGGTCTCTGCCACTTGACCTAAAAGGATAACTGATAATTGTCTTACTCTGAAAACCAGCCAGTACAGGGAGATTATCCATTTTGACCGTGAGTTTCACAGACTTTTGCTGATGACAGCCCCTGACTCCCAATAGGAGTCACCTCCTATATGGGACATTCTGTTCATTCCGGGAGCCTTGGGATGGAACACACTCAGTTATTCTGTAGGGGCAGTGCATGTGCAGTTCAGTCAGTAACAGGAGTTGTGAGGGGATGGAGAATGCTCGGTGCAGAGAGAGTCTTCAGAGAATCATCTAACAAGCCGCTACTGAACATGTATGAGTGGCAGTTTTTTTGTTGTTTTTTTTGTTTGTTTGTTTGTTTTTTAAGGTGTTCCTAACTTGGCCAAATTTGGACAAACTTTCATGGGGATGGCCAAATGCACCTCTCTGGCATCAGGGTAGCACCTTCTGCAATTTCAAGCCTTTTGCGCCTCATTGCTTTGGAGGAGGGCTTCTCAGCAAAACTATTTGAAATTTCACCTGGGCAAAATGCATTTTTTCCTACATTATTTCTCCAAAATTGCTAACCTACATGTGCTGGAATTTTCAAAAACAAAAACAAAAAAACCCACACGTTCAGAACAGAGACCTGCCAAAATACAGGTGGTTTTTAATACACAACTGAGTACTGGGTCTTCTAATAGAAAACATTATGTAACCTTAACCTTAGGCATCACTACTAGAGTTGTCTATAATTAAAGTTAATTTGTCTACCACATGTGAAGCAAACATGATTATCTAGTATCTTTTCTAAATTTAAACTTATTTCAATCACTTATTCAGTCAAGTAAAGAGCATGTATGAAATCCATTGTCATTATATATGTCTACACATTAGGAAGATGTAAAATGCTTTAAAATTATCCCTTCCTTAGTGGTTTACATGAAAACTCTCAATGAGGCTACTACAACTTTCTTTAGACTCCAGTCTCTGTTAATCTCATGGGGATAACTCCTGCAGTACTTAACTTTACTATCCAGTTAGATGAATTTGGGCTAACAATAGAAAACCACAAGAGTTAGAATTCAGGAAGCTAATCATATTCTCCTCTCAAGGGGAGCAGGTCATGAAACCATGGAAATGGAACAGAAAATACCACTGAATATGATGACTAAAACAGTCTATAAATAAATTTCTGTTTTTTTACTTGATGCAATTGCTACCACAAAGGTTTTAGATATTGGATGATTGTAAGTATGTCTTATCTCCAAAATTCTTGGAGTGGGGGGAATCGCAAGGTAGTCCTCAGGAACAAATCTTTTTTTCAAAACGTTGTTCCTAATTCTCCTTTGGGGTTTACGGATATAAATATAATAGCTTCACTAAAGTATACCATGTTCCACTTGTGCCAGTTTTGGATTGGTGCCAGGAGAACCAGGTCATGTTGTCATTCCCTTGCTTAATTTCATTATGGAGGTTTATCACTTGTACAATTCTCTCAGACAGTACCAGACTTTTCTAGAATTTATCAGTATGTGGATATGCACTGCCAATAAGCCCAAATTAATGAGCAAGAGTTCACAAGTAAGTGGCTCTTACCACTTAATGAGACTGCTAACAAAACTGACCATTATATTGGGATAGCTAGTACAAGGAAATGCTGTCCAGATGTGTTAAAAGTATTGAAAACCCAATGTATAAATCTTAGCTAGAACAATGATAAAACATAGCTACCTTATATACTAGAGTCACGATGTGACTATAGTCCCAGAGCATAGGAAACAGTGGTGTCTCTTGACTTCTCCTTCTTCAATGCTTAGCCATTTTTTGCCGTAGCGATCGTTTGCTATTTGGTCTGTTCCTGCGTATCCGCAAAGACTTGATGGCCTGACAGTACAATATCTGAACCCATGTAATAAGAGGTCTGCCTCTGGCCCACCTACAGCTGGTCACATTTTATCCCGGATGTTACAAGCCACTCAGAGAACAGCGTTTGCTGAAACGTCTTGCAGCATCCTTGTAACATGTCTGAAAAGCGTAAGGTGCCCCCTGCGGTCAATAGCCCCAGCAGTCTGTTGACCCAAGCGACCACGAACATCTGAATTGCAGATGAAGTCATTCCACTTTATGCCCAATATATGATGTTGACATTTTGTGTGGAAAGCCTCCAACTCTGTCCAGTCTGAGCGGCATAGTGTCCATGTTTCACAGCCATACAACAGTATGGGAAGGATACAGCTTCAATAAATCCTGAACTTGGTTGTCATACTAAGATGATGTTGATTCCATATCCATTGTAACCTCCCTATGGCAGATGTTGCGATGCCAATCTGATGGAGAACCTCCATGTGAGAATTGGAGGAGCTGGTAAGTATAGAATCCAGATAGCAAAAGCTGGAAACTGATTTGACAGTTTTGTTGTTCAAAGAGATTGGAGAGGCGGGTGAACGTGGTCCTAGATTTTGCAGTTTTGTCCTTGGTCTCCATGTTTCATGGACGATCTTAGCTGACGACTCCTCCATATGCTGGAGTGCTTCACAAAATCTGTCAGGGCTCCGTACTAAAAGAACAACGTCATCAGCATAGTCAAGCTCTGTGAGTAAGAGATCACCGATCTCAGTGCCTATGGACCTGACGGAATGCTGCATTATGAAATCCATTGCCCGACGAAAGAGCAACCCTGCCTAACACCAAATACTGATTTAAAAGGCGCTGGTATCTGGTTCCCCAGACGAACACGGGCAATGGTTCCATTATGCAACTCTCTAATCGAGTCCAGCAGAGTGGTAGGGACTTCCATAATGTGACAGTCTATTGGATCAAATGCAGACTTAAGATCAACATACACTACATGCAGGGGCTTCCTGAACTCGCAACATATTTCCGAAAACAAGTGAAGAACCAAAATGGTGTCTAATGTGGGGTAACTTCATAGCTAGAAGGAATCTGTAAGTTGTGGGTTAGTTCCTTCCATAGAGGCAAATCAGATTTTAAGATTAATAGAAGGTTTTCTGTCTAAAATATAACTGGAATGTACTGGCAGTGTACAGGTTTAATTAAAGACAGAGTTTGGCCTAATTTCTTTAAATCAGAGCAGCAAAGGTACTGGCCAGAAATTGTTTCCTTAGTGTGTTTAGACATGCAAAGCAGATTCTGACTAACAGTCAAATGCCAGCAACCATGAGTTCCTTCATGCTTTCTGAATGAAGCACATTATTCCCCTTCTGGAAGACCAGTGGGTGAAAGGGCTGAAACCTGTACTCAGACCAAACCTTCATTTATAATAGTTTCAAGTGATGCAGTTACTTACAGACCACTGTCCCAATCACCCCCCTACGCATTATTATTAAGTTATGTCTGAATGACTTTCTTAGTGATGGAGTTGTTTTGAGCATTTGGACCCTGACTCCGGAGAACATCACTATTCAGGAAAGAATTTACTCACCATTGAAGGCAATGGGATTTAAACCCATGCTCAAGTGCTTTTCTCAAAACAATTCTGAGCTGAGAACCTGAGCTCATGGAAGATGATAGACTCAATGAGAACTAATGGGAAACCATCAGGCAATAATGACTGGAATGATCAGACACTGCTTGCACTGGCCAGCATGTTACACATATTCTTCTTTTTGCCTGGATAATGAATTCTAGCTCTACACAAACTCTAACACTAAAGTATCAGCCTCAAGGATCTTAGTCTTTTCTAATTTTCCATTTGACTTTCCTCCGCTATTTCATTCAACTTGGAGTTCTTGTTTAACTTTTTCCTTTGCTGTCAATGGATTTACTTGTAGCCTTTGCACAAGCAGCTCAGCTGACTACAAATGAATTGTGAGGACAATTCGTCAACACTCTCAGGTGTATAAATGATCACCATGTGTGGTCTTCCATTACTCTTTCTCAATCACTTTTTTATATATCTATATACTATCACTGCATTCATTTTGCACACTTGCAGTATTACCATTTTTTTTCCTTTGCTTCATTGTTGACATCTCTAGAAATACTCGGAAAACTTAGGTAGTAAAACAAATATGCTCCTAAATGTATTTTATAGTAGGATAGCTTATAGGCCAATGTATACATAATTAGTGCCTAACAAGGATAGTTGGTAGAAAACTTTGAAGAAACCTGTTTTCTTTAGGATATTTATTTATTTATTTCATTGAAAAAACAAAGTTTTCCCTTCCCTCCCTTAAGGGGAAAAAGTATGACTCAAATAACAAAAACTTGCAGGTTCATTTTCACTGTGGTCAGTGGACGAGGATTGAACTTGGGCTTATGGATTTAGAAATTGCTTTTCAAATTGTACCATTATTATTTTTTTCCAATGGAGCCCCAAAAGAAGAAGAAGAGGGGAGAACTTCCTCCACAAAGCTTTGAACTCACCCTTAAACCTAAACAGGGCTACTGGAAGTAATGGATGTAGCTGGTGAGACTTTGACTTGCTTCTCGATTGCTTCCTTCTGAAAGTATGTGGGTTTTTTAAATAATACTCTTGTCATGCAGGCTCAACCTTTAGAAATCAATGCAGATAGAAGGTTGACATTCATTTCCTTACAGCAAAATCAATCTTGGATTCCAAGGAAAAGCTATAATGAAATGCATTTAAGTAATGTTGACAGATGTTTTAGTCCTTCACTTGTATATGTCCCTTAAGAAGACTTAATTATGTAAATATGATTGCATTTACCTAATACTCTGCCCCAACAAAAAGTTTGACAAAACCATACTACTAAAATAACAAAGATGGCTGAATAAGAATAGCTTGGGGTTTGAGTTCTTCAGTGAAATTACCAAAGTGAAACTTCTTGAAATAAATAGGGCTCTGCCTACATAGATCCAGTTGCAGTGTTGGCACCTGGATGATTCTGATGTTAATATGTTTATGGGACCAGACATTTTTGATTCTGTGTGCGTGTAAAACTCAAAGGCTTCCTGATTTTAAGTACAGACCTACATCAAATTATTTTTTCAAGTTATTTTTAAACCATTAGTTTTCCTCATAAAGATGTACGTTAATACTACTATTTGCATTAACTGGGAATGGATCAGGCTGGTAGAATCTAGTGATGTAAAAGTTGGCATTCTTACCTTAGGCAGAGGGGACAATAAGAAATAAGGGTGAGAGGAGCCTCTAGTAAACCTGCAAAGAAATGGGAAGTTTGTTGAATCACCTATTTTCATTCGATACAGTACAGTCTGTTGTAGGCATTTTATCTTGGATACATTTATTCTGATTGAACACAGTCTTCTGTAGCATCTTTCTCCTTTGTCTTCAGTTATTTTCCCAGAAGTGCTTTATAAATGCACCTACATCTTTTCACTGAAACTATATTGTTCAGCTCCCATCTCTTGCTGAAAGAGAGGTCTTTTACTCCAATTAGTGGCACAGCTACTGGTTTATCTCCTTCAGCCTGCACAGTGTGAAACAGAGTATTAGAATATACGTATCTTTTGCATACTCTAATATCACACCTTCACTGGACTCCTGGGTTCTGAGGCTTTTTGTTTAAAAGCGAGTCATTATCATAAAGCTGTCTTTTTTTATTAGTGCCACCACATTCACCTGTCTCAGCTCCTTTTTATTACCGCTGCAGTAGCTATAATTGAATCAGAGAAGACGGTCTGGAATTGATGCTGAATTGGAAGGTAGTCTGCCATGTGCTATTTCCTACTGGCAGAGAAATTATGGAAGGAAATGAATTATGACTTTGTCCTTGTCATCACTACTTAGCAAGGGAGGGTGTAGCTCAGTTTAAAGAGTGTGGGGTTTTTTTTTTTACACACACACACACACACACACACACACACACACACACACACACACACACCCCATGTCCTTAGGACTACAGAATAGAGGAAATATCAGCAAATGTGTCTAATAACCCAAAATACTTCCTGCTGGACCACAGCCTGTGTGTATCAGACCAAGGAAGCACAGTATACATATTTAAAAAAAAACTTATGTAAGTAGACTTGAATGAAATTATGGGCTCCGTGACAGCAGTGTAGTTTAAGGAGGGACTTAAAGAAGGAGATGGTGATAGGGCAGGTCAGGAAAGGGATTCTGAACGCAGAGGATCACATGGGAGTGAGAAAAGGGACCATGATCTTAGATGTAGGCAGCAGTTGAATTTAGCAGAACCTTAAATGCAATACTGAGAGAATTTGAATCTGATGAGGAAGACAGTGAAGTGATCTTAGGCGAAGCGTGAGCATGGTCACTTGCTCTGCTTTGGTATATTTAAGTAGTAATTCCTCAAAGTTCCTCACCTTTGCAACAGGAGCTCATTCTTTTCATAGCAATATCAAATTACAGTAATCTTTTCAACCCCTACAGCTTCCTTGTTGGTAGTATGTCTCACCATCATCCTAAATATTTTTCCTTTAAACATTCTACTGTACACTTAATGATAGGCTGGAACTGTGGACAAGTGAATTTTCTCCATAGGTCAGAATTGACCTTCTTAAACTAGTTACAGTTCTACACTCACTAAAATAAAATTGAGTAAAAAGAACCCACTTAACTGTGTGCCAAATAAGCAAGCGAACACAGAACCCAAATGAAAAATTGGCTCGTTCACTCAGTCACACTGCCAATGTAGTTCCCTCTACCCCTAAAAAATAAAACACTGCTGTTAGAGAATTTCCTTTTATATAAAAAAAATCTAATAAACAATGTGCTGAATTGTCCTGAGACATCAATATAACTTCTCATAGCATCTGTATTAGAATATGAGATTAAAACATTTCCATTGGTGCTAGGGGTGCTGCTGCACACCCTGGCCTGAAGGGATTTCCCTCATATACAGGGTTAACAGTTTGGTTCTATGGCTCTCACCACCCTCATACGTTTCTCAACAGAATCATGTGAAAGATGGTAAATAATACTTAACAAAAGCAGTGGCCCAATGAAGAGGAGCAACAGCTACAGAGGGAATTCTTCAAATCAGCACTACATCAATGAACTCATGACACAAAGCCATGCAGTACAATGACCATCAGGATCAATAATTACCATGTCTGTCAAGCTCAATCATATGGAAGAGTGTCAAAATGAAAGAAACCCCCATTAATAAAATTTCCCTCTCAGGACTTGTTAGTAGGTCATTTAGTTAAGTCAAACCAAGCTAATTCATTGTGAGACAGATGTTTGTCAAACATGAAAGCTGTATCAGTGCAGCATGTTAAAGGACATTAGAAATAAATGGTCAGCTGGACACCTTATGGGTAGAAAGAGGCCTTTTTTTTTTCCTTTGGGTATGTAAAGAACGCTGAATATACTATAGCAAACTCATAGGCACCAGCCACCTACCACAGCTGAAGAACAGGATTATAGACATAAAAGTAGGTTATTTTGTTGTTTTTGAGGGGGGGGAGCAAAGAGAGAGGGGAAGAATGTGTTTGCTTTTGTTTTAAAAACTTAAGGTGATTTTGTTTAAAAAATATCTTTCAAACCTACATAATAATGAAACTACTTAAAGAAAAAAAAAACAATAGCACTAGAAAATCATGGTGGAAATTTTACTCTGATCAGTAGAAGCAGTGATGCATGAAAGACTACTCATTTGTAGCCCTTGGCTGAAAAATACACAGTGCAGATATTAGCCTGAATGCAAAAAATAAACTTTTTTATATGCAGCTAGTACTGGTACTTATCTTCTAGCACATTTTTATTATTTTTCTCTTAACTGAAGAGCTACCTTTCAAGCTGAAAGCTATATGAACAAGCTCTTGATCTCAAAATACTAATAGCCCTACTAATGCATTAGTTATGAGTTCAAGGAGGGACTAGGTAACAAAAGTGAAAGTAATCCCCCCCAGTACATTTTATGAGCATGAGAGAAGGAGAAAGGGCTTCTTATTCCCTAACAATCTGAAAGGCATAATTCATTGCCTAGTGAATACAAGGCCTCCTATATAGGATGAACCCGAAATATAGTCAAGAAAAATAGGTTAATTTCTATATTTAAATATATACCGCAAAATATAATGGAGAGTTTCACAAAGGGAGTAATGAAGGCTGCCAAACAGGAGACCAAATATCTTAGGAGGTAAGGATACAGATATTTAGCAGCTAGTCTTTCTTGTCTTTAACCTTTTAAATTCAGCCTTCTCAAATCTAACTGTCCTATCATCAGAGCATGAGAGAGTAGCATATAATACATTTGTTATGTATTTTTCCCTTGGGCTGGAGAGAAAATCTTCCCAAATATCTGAGTTTTTGAGATTTTTATTAGACATTACCTGTTTTTTAAAAAGGTCACAAACACCACGATTTCTTCAGGGCCAATTAATCTCTTAACATTCCACGGGGGTATTGTGTTAGATAACATAATCATGAGAAAAATATGGAAAAATGTTAATATAATGGGTGAATGTTTATATAAGACAAAAATCAAGCTAGTTTTGCAACCAAGTTACAGATAGATCCATGAAGAATTTAAACAAATTATTACAGCAATTAATGCAGGCATGTCTCTGAAATGCTACACTTGCAAGACAATAGCAAGCTAAATGTGAAATGGTATCACTTGAACAGAAAAGGGTTGGACTAGAAGTAGTTAGAACCTAGGAGTCCTATCATTGGCTCTGCCACTGAATTGTTGTATGACTTGGGGCAAGTCATTTCACCTACTTTGCCTCAATTTCTTCATCTTAAAGTGGGAATTCTTTCTCTATTTACAGGATGCTGTCATTTGGAATGTGTTTGAGAGACTTGGATAAAGGTGCTATAAGAGTGCAAATAACCAGTGTCATAAAAGGAAATGATTGTGAAACAAGAAACCTTTCATAGCACACTGCATATGCAAAGTAAAAATAATGCAGTGATATCAGAAAGACAAAGCTAGTGTACCATGGCAAAGCTCATTAGTGTCTAACAACAGTACTTGAAGTGCTTAGATGTTTCTTATAAGTCTTTAAATCAAAGGTATACTAGAGACACCTGATAATACACAGCACACAGGCAGACAGGAAGCTGCAGGCTGCTATATATTATCATTTAGATTTTACTGTATTCCTAGCAGGGTTTCACAAACTCTGCAGGTTATTTATGTCTCCACATAAAGAAAAGGTAACATTTTGTACTATCCTGCAAAAATCAACTGTGTTTGTAATAATGAGCCTTTCAATACTTACTGTTTGGCTGACATGGATCCATAAAAAAAGTAATCTTCCCTAGCTGAACGTCATTCTGAGGTCTAACATAGATCTCTGAAAAACAGTTTGGCAATTTGTATTAACACTTGCCCGCTGATCAAGAATTTAACTTTTTTTTTTTTTTAGTTCGGTAAGAAAACTTACAATGAATTAAAGTTGGGTTGTTTGTTTGTTTTGTTTTTTAAAAATGCCCATCTTCTGTTGTCGCCAGATGTATTGCATCCATGTAGGGATAAGACTAAAATTGGTGTTTATATTGTTAGTCTCTGGGCGTTATGTACGTAAAACTCTGGCCATTCTAATGCGATGTTCAAAACCTTAATTGAGCTCCATCAGTTGTCAGCAGTTTACATGGCCATGTTTAAAAATCCTCCCTCTGCCTTTACCGTGCTATCTTTGATCTGGCTGCACTGTATCTCAAGGATTAGCTCTGTGCATACTCCTAGTCTAACAGCTTTACTTGTCTCTTGGCAATATCCAGCTTTAAAGTTGATACTGTGGAAGGTCACACCTTCTGTTGCTATGCTTTTTATTTGGGAAACCCTCCATAAATTATTGAGTCTGCCCAGACTTGAAATTCTTTATGTATAAATTCGGTTGAACAGCAAGCCCATACGTACAACTTGCTGCCTGTCAGCTAGATTTTGTACTACAAAGCAACTAGGCATAGTTTACTGATCCTGGCCTTTGTGAATCATTATATACTATAACATTCTCCTTTAGTTGTGGCATACTAATATATTCATGACCACTACTCCAGATAGGATTTATGCATAGAGGCAATTTAGCTTATATATTATAAACACCTTTATTTTAACCCTTTTTTTTCTTAGTAGGAATACTTAGATTCTTCTTTACCAGCTGCTGATTTCTCACTCTAAGTCATAGGTTTGATCCTAAGCTATGTCCAGCTGTGCTGAGGTGGGGAAGGTACAAAAGTGTCTTCAAGCCTCCTGGTTGTCAAGTGGAGATGTGTCTTAGCCATGTCTTAGCAGGAGCCACAAAAGGGCCTGCTACCCAAAGTGTCTCCTTACACAAGGGAAATCCTCATGTTGCTGGGTCCTCACTGGGTTTTAGCCTGCTTTGCATTAGGGGAACAATACAAAGAAGACTTCACATGACTAGGAATCAGCACCATAGTCCTCTGTTTGTGACATCATAATCCTCTCTACAACAGCCAATCGTATCACCAAGAATTGTCTTCATGTTGATGAAGTAAAACAGTGGGGGCAAATGAACTGACAAGGTATAAAGATCCTCTGCATGTACATTTTCCTAATAAAAACTAAGAAAAACAACCCAGAAAATATCTGCTCAGAACTCCCTTTTTCTAAAGCAGGGGTTCTCAAACGGGGGATCGTGAGGTTATTTAATGGGGGGTTGTGAGCTGTCAGCCTCCACCCCAAACCCCTCTTTGCCTCCAGCATTTATAATGGTGTTAAATATATAAAAAAGTGTTTGTAATTTATAAGGGGGGTCGCACTCAGAGGCTTGCTAAGTGAAAGGGGTCACCAGTACAAAAGTTTGAGAACTACTGTTCTAAAGCCAATGTATTTCAAAGCTGTCCAGAAAGCACTGTCAAGTCTTTAAGTCAATTTTTAGCTATCTGATGCAAGTGTCTGCAATGTTCATATTTTTCATGGTTGTTTTCCACATGGTTTACCATTGTTCCAACCCCTCCACAAGAAAGCTTCTATCTATCTGTTTTTGGTGTTATATCTGATTAACAAGAGGCTGCAAGCCTTTATGTTTTGCATAACATTTCAGGAAAAGTATTTATTGTTTTTTAGTTACTGAGCTATTTTCTAGATTTCAGTATATTTCTTAATTGCTTTTAACTAAACAGTTGCCAGATGTTTTTTTTTTTTAGTTCAAAGACATTTGTGAGTTATTAGTGCAGAAAATGTTGTGAGCCTGTAGACTTAATTTATTTTTCATCCTTAACCATTTGGCTGTTAATTTTTTTCTTTTTAAAATAGTACACTGGAAATGCTGCTATATATTGAACAATAGCTGCTGTCAAAATGAGGCAAAGAGAAAAGAAGCAAAACACTCCACACAGGGAATTGTGAAAACATTGTCTGCAGATTCACACAGTTGTATTAAAGATACTATTATTTGTAAATGTCCAAAATAGATTTTGAAAAATTGCATATGAAGTGTATAATTTTGATATGACTTTCTACACAGGCTCTTCTGTATTTTATAAGTACTCTAAAGATCCTCCTGTTTAACACCTAACAGTAACGTATTTCTAATTAGTGATGACTGCACCCTGAGAACAGAGAGGGAAATGGAATGGCAGGGGAATGTTTTGTCGTTCATTTGTCTGGCCACTAGGTGTCATTCTACGAGCACATTTGCACCAGTGTAGGAGCATTACTATGGCAGCAAGTGCTGCAGGTTTTACAGAAGAAATAACATGTGTAAAGCACTTTCCGGCATGTACAATGAAACCACCATGTTCTTTATTTAGAGAGACTGAATGCTGGAAGGAGGAGTGGAATATTAAAGGAACTAAAAAGTCCCTTGCTCTCGTTCAGTGAATGCTCAGCCCAATCTTTATATAGACTGTCAGGGTTGGAAGGGACCTCAGGAGGTCATCTAGTCCAACCCCATGCTCAAAGCAGGACCAATCCCCAGACAGATTTTTGCCCCAGATCCCTAAATGGCCCCCTCAAGGATTGAACTCATAACCCTGGGTTTAGCAGGCCCATGCTCAAACCACTGAGCTATCCCTCCCCCTAATCTATCAAGCACTGTGTATTGTGTGGCATTAAACGGTGTATTTCTGAAGTAACTGGTCAGAATAGACACTGTCATTTTTATTCACTATCTTGGATTTGCAAACACATTGTTCAATTCCATTTAAGGTATAGGAAGACTGGAAAAGTACAAGAATCCCCTTCATTTTAGTCTTCTATGGATGAGTCAGGTAGTAACTTCCAATTGTATAAATGTGTTTTCACTAATGTGATACCAAGTTTTATGCAATAAGGGATGAGTAGGAAGTGTAATATTGCTATCTCTCTATGGCACCCTTTATGACAGTATCTGAGGCCTTCAGCCCCTGTGCGGTGGTGAAGTACTACTATCCCTATTTTTAGTCCCAGATGAGGAACTGAGGCAAAGAAAAATTAAATGATTTTGCCCAAAATCACACAGGAAGTCTCTGTCAGAGAAAGGAATTGAACCCAAGTCATAGGCTAGTGCCCTAACTACTGTACCATCTATCCTTCTCTTGTAGTCATTTCTTCAAACCCAAAGGAATAATAGTGGAAGAATGGAGGATGTCCCAAACGATTTTACATTATAAAATACTTGCTTAGCTTTTTATAGATACATCACACTTGCAAAATCAGACAAGTTAATTCCTTTACTGATGACAATTGATCTTGCCCCAGGTTAATTTGGTGTGAATGCTCCATTTTCAGAAAGCAGAATGGGATGCTGTATCTGCGGGGGGAGAGGGGTCGAGAACAGCTGGCTTAAGTCAGTTAGGCTGCTATCCAGTGGAGAGATTCACTCTGCATGTGCATATTATTGCAACTGAGACTTGCACTTAGAGCCTTGAGATGCCTAGACAGTTTCTTTGTCAGGCAAGCCAAACAAATCTCCAGCCCATGCTAGTATAGCTAGTGTCAAGTTAAGCTTATTTCACCTCAAAATTTAGAAGCACGTTTTGATTTTTATGAAGTCAAATTCCGGATGGGAGGGAAAAGGGTATTATGGCTGTTATCTAGCTTTCTCGTGTGGTTTTTAATCAGTTTGATCTTATCCCCATGATTGTCTGCACAAGCTAACCTGATTGTGGGTCATAGCATGGGAAGGAAAACAACCTCTGAGTCTGCTAATCCCCCTGCCTTGCAAGTGGATGGGCAAAGATAACTAGGGGGTGGAGCCTTGTCTCCACCCCATTCCCTAAGCAACCAACCAACACAGCTGGCCTTGTGTGTGAGGGGTAAAGTTATTATGCGACTCTATTTCCGAGTCATGCTTTGGTTCCTGCTCTGTGTCAGGGGTCATGGTAACTGCATGATCCAGCCCGAACAGATTATTTCTTTCAGCCCTGTTCTGTCTGGACAGCCCAGTAGTTTAGCGGTAACAATGTGATCTACTATACAGAAAATTTGGTTTAGGACTGACCTTTGCACTCTCATATAACTGGGAGGATGACAACCATTCATTTACTGAACTTCATACTAAAGGGGTAGCCCTATTTTCATTGCTCTTGGTAACAGCTGCTCACATGCCCCACCTCACCCTCTCAGCAACAGATTAAGCTCCACAATCACAGTTAGATAAACAACAGAAGTTTAACCCCATCCTGTTCCAAACATTGATTCTTGGGAATACTGGTAAGAGTAGTTCAGGCCCTATCTAAACTCACTTTACAAATTTACACTGTCAGGGTGGCATTGTACCACAACCCATAGGAAAACTCATTGCATTAAAAAATTCTGAACTCAGAAATGTTAGACAGTACGTGATCACCATGTGTAGTAATGACTGCACTCTGAGAACAGAGAAAAGGTGGATGAAAGCAGATGCCACTTCCTATTAGTGCTGATGTATTTGCCCCGTTTCTTATCCTGATCATGAGAATATAGTGTTCAGAAACACGCACATACACTGATACCATTTAAAAAGTGAAGTTGCCACCATTTTTATCTGATACACTGCAGTTATTTCTTATTTCAAGTACTACAAAAGATTAAAGATTGAGAGATCATGGGTGGTAACTGCGGGGAATGACTTTCTAAAAGGGGTCTATAGTTAAAAGCACATACACATGTATAAATAGTGAAAGCAAGAATTTAGAAGTGGGTTGAGAAAACAGTTTGTGGTAGAAAGTTGGCCGAAAAAGCGAATGTAATTTATGCACTCACAATCCATAACAGCACTGCTGCTTGTGGCTTGCATCTATATAACAGTGAATGATTCTTTGATTTTTTCATTGTCCCTGTTATAGAAAGGTGTTAGTAGGACTCCAAGTAGGAAGACAATAGGGTGGATGAAATGGATCGTGGAGCCTTACAGGAACAGGTACACGAGCAGAAGGAGATGAAAGGTTTAATGAAATGGAGCAAATGAAGACAGATCTAGGCAGGGGCAAAGCTTTGAATGTGAAGATGGGAGTCTGAACTTCAAGCAGAAGGACACTGGAAGTAAATTGGGCAAAGAAGAAGCCTTGACTGCACCATGTTGAATACATTGAAGAGGGGAGAGGAGGGTTTTTGTGTTATACAAACATATTGAATTTGAGAAATATTTTTTCTTAAGTGATAGACTATAGTTATATAAGAAATACAAAAAGCAAGAAAGAACTATAGCACTACCAAATTACTGGGAAATTATTTTAGAAAACTGGCAACAAGCAACACTTCTGGTATACTTCACCTGTGAATTCTCACTAATCTAATCCTGGAATTCTTGCTCTTCTGTGGTGTTAATGACAAACACTGACAACTCCAGTGCTAGCTCCTATTTACTCTGCTGGTGCAATCAGTCTGTGAGCATCTAGGTGTTTTTGTTGTTGGTGTTTTTTTAAGGCAATATTCTTATAGTATGGGATGGGGACATATAAATGGAGCAGTCATACAGGACAGTTTTTGTACTCCCTGTACACCAGGTTGATGAGCACTGAGCCAGCTCAGATATACTAGTGTGAAATGAAGCATTGGGGTAGGACATGGAGGGAGAACACTGACCTTGCATTTAGGAAGCACATAGAGCTCCCATATAATGGGCTGTTTTAGAGTGGATTGGTAGCTGTATGCCATATTCACAAGGGGTGGATTCCAGCACTTATTGGCACTTATTTAGACTTCATGCCAAGTGGGGAAAGTGAATTTCACCGAAAAAGGGGGAGCGAGAGTGTATTTTCCCTGAAGATTTGAGGCCTTCCTAAAGATATCCTTATTTTGCAACAAAAATATAATTTCTAAACTAGAATATGGGATATGTCACTAACAGCTGTGGCACAAATGCAGAACTCAGTGGCCACTGTTGTTTCAAATGCTTCTAATTAGATCTGAGCAAATTAGTTTATTCAGTAGTTTGGTTGCCCCTGCACCTCACTCCCCACCCCCAATTATGAATTAAGAGCCTTCTGTTTTGTAGTTTGAGTGTTATAATTTAATTCATTACATGAAATCATTCAGAGAATAACTGCTATGAATAATCTTAAATTTGTCGATCATTCCAGGACTATTTGTGAGTGTTTTTAATAACTGAAATCCAAACCTTGTTGTTGGATTTTGATGAGACAGATGGGTTGCCTCATATTTTTCTGTTCCTCATATAGTTGAGTTTTTAAATAGAGTGTCCAAGACAAGTTCTTGCATTTGCAAGTTGGGAAAAAAATCACTTTCTGCAATTATTCTCTAATATGTGCTAGAAGCATTACTGCTAGTAAATGTGTTTACTAGAATATTACTATAAAGCAAACATCAGCACTGTTTGGCCACATCTAAAGTGAATTCTATTTTTATTTGAAATACCACTATGTGTTTTAAGTCAAGTCAAGACTGAAGTGTACCTTGCGCTTGGAGAGGAAGGTGGCAACGTTTGTACCTCCTGTGGGAGCTTGTTGCAGTCTGTGTCCTGAACAGATGAGCTTTACCCTTGTGGTTGAAAGTTCCTGAGGAGTGGAGTTGTTATAATCTTCATCTGGAGCTGGAGTTATAATAGCTGATTGCTTTATGCCCATGTACACTGCATTGCTGTAGTCCAGATAGGAGGTGATAAAGATCAGAGGACAGGTCATTATCCACCAGTATAGGACAGTCTCCTGGCCAACAAGAGACAGCAGAAAATATTACTTGAGGATGCTGATATGTGATAGTTCAGTGTCAGTGAGGAATCAAGGAACACTCTCTAGAGGCTTAATTGACTAATTGTGGGTGAGTATTTTCAAATAAAGGAGACCACACCATAGCTGAAAACTCCTAAAGTGCTTTCATCTGCCCACCAACATCACTTTTGTGTTTCTCAGGTGCAGCTTCATCCATGCGCTGATCTTGTCCAAGCAATGGGCCATCTTGGTGGTCGTGGTATTGTCATATGTGGTGAAGGATAGTTTTGTGTGTCATCTGCATATCGCTGGCAGTTGAGTCCATGTGGTCTAAGCAGTTCCTCCAATGGCTGTGTCTAGATATTGTTTAGAATTGATCCTTGTGGGACTCCACAAGTGAGGGGGCTAGTGGTAGAGGGACAGCTGTGTGCCCCTCCACCAAAAATTCAAGCCATTTTAGTACATTTGCCTGTAACCCTACCACCTTTCTCAGGTGCAAGAGTGGTATCTTATCACCTAAGTGGTATAAGATACATTTTATAATTGTTACTTACTTTTGCAGTTGACAATAAAATCGGCCCAACTGTGAAACAGTTACTCATATCATATGAGTAGCCCCACTGAAGTGAAGTTAGATTACTAGTGTATATCATTCTGTGGCTATCCACAAAAGTGAATCTGTGTCATGGTTTCTCCTAAATAGCTGCTATTTGTATTTGTCTGACACAACAACAGTGAAAATGTGCATACATAAAATAGGAAAATATGACTTGCAAATCCCACCAAAAATAGTGGAGGGGTTGAGGTTAAAGTATCACCTCTGGAAACAACTTTGGCTCTTTTTAAAAACTAACTAGATTATCAAGAAAGACGTAGTCCTTTAAGACCTAATTTGTTGGCAAAGAAAAAAAACACACAACTTTTTCAATTTAAGGCTTACAAGCATATGGGGGAAAGAGGGGAAATGTAAAAGTTCAACTGTAAATTGTAGTTGTTCTTTCCATATATGGCTTGTTGGATTCTCATAAAATATAAAAAAATATATCTTTGTTGGAAACAGTGTTTGTGTGTGTGTGCATGCGCGAGTGTTACTTTTTCATTTCACAGCTGGGATAAAAACTGTTTTGCGGGTGTGTGTGGGGGGGGATAAATAAAAATGTGACCTAACTATACTGTAGAGTTCTTAACAGGACAGAAAAATGACATGTTACGTAGAGTCAGTAATTACTGAGAGGCACACAAGATATATTTGAAAAGGTTTAGCAGATTACTGCTTACAATGATCCAGCTGCTACAGAGTTTGCCTTTTAATGTTAGGTTGGGTACATGTTAAGACAAAGTACATTTGGTTACCACGGTTACCAAGTGTGACTTAACCAGCAGATGCCTTGTTTACAAAGTTGAACACTTAAAATTAGGAAGAAAAGCTAGTTTTTAAAAAGTGGGGGTGGAGTGGGGGGACCAATGTCATTATTTTAAGTGAGGATGTGTGAGGATCATGGAGATTGAAGTCTGCTGTGCTATTTGTCCTGAGTGCATGTGAACTAGGCAGTGTCAGGGCAAGCTGCACTGCCACCTAGTCCCACCCCACCAGTAGGACTCAGTCCTAACACGATTGGAGGGAAGACAAGGAATAATTTTGCCAGGATATGTGCATGGAAGGGACAATCTCTATTAATTTCTTCTCTCCACATACCAGCCTGAGAGAGGCATTAGCCCCTTCCCAAAGCACTGTCCTCCTCTGCCCAGACCCATGATGTGTGTTCTACGGGGCCAGAGATCAATGCTGGGGTGGGGACAAGCTGCACTCCATAAAGGAGCCCCCTATAACAAGCACTGTTTCAATGGTTCAATCTAGTTGTAGAACACAAAGTCTTGTTCCTAGTCTTATTTGGGATGGGCTGTTACTAGTAATTCTCGGTAGTGCCTATGCCCACAGGACCTTAGGTGTATTATTCATTCAAGATAATATGTCCAAGGAAAAGATAGAAGCAACTCTCAAACCATGAACCACACCTGAATACACCAGTGGCCACCAATCCTTACTTGGAAAGAATAGGAATAGACATCAGTACCAGATGAAGTTTCTCTCTCCATTGGTGTGGGACACAGAGCAGAGAAAGGAAGTAACTGAAGGGCTAGAGCTGCAACTTAGAGAGAAGTTAGAACTGTTTCCACAGCACTGATTTTGATATGTTTCAGGTCACATGAACTATAGCTAAAACCTAAATGCTTTCGAGGGTTTGATCATTTTAAAAACGGCATTAATTAGTTGGAGAATTGATTTGGGTTATATCCCATGCAATGGACGGCCAACATGGCAATTTTATATATTAGCAAACAAAAATGACATTTAGTGATAGTTTATATTGAGTAAGGACACACCCAAATTTGAAAATCTGGAAATGAGAAATTCAAGGGGAGAAAGACTTGTGTATTTCTTTCCATCTTCATATTGCCTATATACTGTCAATAACTAGGGTCTTACCCAATTCACAGTCCATTTTCATAAATTTCATGGCCATAGCATTTTAAAAATCTTTCAGAGTAGCAGTCGTGTTAGTCTGTATCTGTAAAAAGAACAGGAGTACTTGTGGCACCTTAGAGACTAACATAAGCTTTTGAGCATAAGCTTTTGTCCGATGAAGTGGGCTGCAGCCCACGAAAGCTTATGCTCAAATAAATTTGTTAGTCTCTAAGGTGCCACAAGTACTCCTGTTCTTTTTAAAAATCTTAAATTTCATGAAGTTGTAACAAAGCATGAATATTTATTGAACAATGGCAAAATACAAACATGTAAAACTCTTCAGTCAGAATTGCCCAGAGCAGCCTTCAGAGCTGGATTCCTGGCCTGCAGCCGCTGCTCTCTGGCCACCCTGATCTGAATGCAGTGCCACCAATTGTTGGGTGCTTAGACCCACCGGCAGCTCCCCGCCCTGCCCCCCCATCCCAGTTCAGCTCACCTCCTCCTCTGCTCTGCCTCCATCTCCTCCCCTGGGCACACCGCGTGCCCGCTTTTTCCATCGGCTCCCAGGGCTTGCGCTGTGAAACAGCTGATTTGCACAGCAAGCATGAGGAGAGAGGGGGGAGACAGGGGAACGTGGTGCGCTTGGGGAAGCGGGAGGACCGGGGTGGGGATTTGGGGAAGGGGTCCAAAAGGGGTAAGGAGGGGGCGAAGTTGGGGTGGGGACTTTGGGAAAGGGGTTGGAATGGGGGCAGGGCAGGGTCGGGGAAAGAGTGGGGGCGAGGGGGGTGCAAGCACCCACTGGTGCCGGGGAAAGTTGGCGCCTATAGTGCCACCAACATCAGCAGCACAGAAGTAAGGGTGGCAATACCTTACTATGCCACCCTTACTTCTGTCACTGTCCTGCTGCTGGCACCAGCACTGCATTCAGACCTGGGCACCTAGCCGGCAGCTGCTGCTCTCTGGCCAGCTCTGAAGGCAGCACAGAATTAAGGGTGGCAATACTGCGACCACTTTACAATATGGGTCAGGACCCCCAGTTTGAGAAATGCTGTGTACTTGTATATACTTTCACCCTATAGTATAAAGGAGTATAGTATAGGGTAAAAGTACACAAAAGAACAGTTTTCACAGGGGAGACCAGGTTTCACGGTCCGTGACCAAACATGCCAAACCTGCAGAAAAAAATGCAGAAATGGGGCTTGTTTTTGACTTAATTGGCTTGTGAGTTCCTTGTTGGCAAGTTTTTGGCTTGTAGCTTGTTGCTTGTTTGGCTTGTAACTTGTTGCTTCCTTTTTTTTTAATCGGCTCCTGGAAAGCAGGGGGGAGGGGGGGCAAGTAGGGGAAGGGGGGAAGAGAGTCATGGGTGCAGAGCAGGTCCACCATAGTCCCAGACTGCATGGCAGGGGGATCTAGTCACATAGAAGGTTGGGGTTCTTAGGGACTGGCTTGTTTTGGCCTTGTTTTGAAATGGGATTAGCTTGATTTTTGGCTTATTGTGAAAGTCGGGGTGCTTATTTACTGCATGAAAGTTGGCAACTGTGTGCAGGACCGGCTCCAGGTTTTTTGCCGCCCCAAGCGGCGGGAAAAAAAAAAGCCACAATCGCAATTGCGATCGGCGGCACTCCGGCAGCAGCTCCACCGCACTGCTTTCTTCTTAGGCGGTAATTCGGTGGCAGGTGCTTCCCTCTGAGAGGGACCCACCTCTGAATTGCTGCCAAACAGCCCAACGTGCCTCCCCTTCCCCTTGGCCGCCCCAAGCACCTGCTTGCTGGGCTGATGCCTGGAGCCGGCCCTGACAGTGTGACCATGATGCATTTTTCACGGCCATGAATTTGATAGGGCCCTATCAATAACATACTCTAACACTCCATAAGGCTGTTACTTCCATCATAAAAAGTGACCCAAAAGCAATACACATCTCAGCTTAATCAAAATTGCACTCTAACAAATGTTTAACAGTGTCTTTATATCAACAGATCATAACATCTGACTGTTGCACATTCCAAGCACTTAGAAATATATTTTGCTTTAACACTGCTGAGGTCACTGCACTATATTTGTGAATAGATAGTATTAAAAAACTGGGAAAGTACAAGTGTAGGCACTTCTGATTCACTTTTTCAATCAATACAGCTATCTTCAAACATCCTTAGTAAAACTGCATTGGATAAGTACAGTTTTCATACTTTCAACAGTTAATTGAAATGTGAAAGAGCTGCTCTTAGAAATTCTAAAATATAAAACTGCTTTTACTAAATATGCAAATGTGTTCTTTTAAACACAAATTCTACAGGATTACAGATTTTAAAAATAGTTTGTAGTTTCTTTACTGACTTTATCCAAGTAGTTACTTTGTTTCAAATTCCTTATAGACATCTACTCAGAAGCTATTCATTTGAAACTTTGGTGTTTGACATGAACTGTTTCACTAACTTACTTTCTAAAAGACTTAAAAATTCTGCTACTTTTATAGATTCTGCCAAGCTATGCAATATTTCTGTGGCTCATCCACAAGGTTAGCTATACTTATTTAGCAGCAAGACTAGAAATATTTCTTCAGGTTGATCTCTTGCTGGCTACAAAGAAACATGTTGCTTTTCTACCTAAGATTTCAATTCAAACAAAATATGATTTCTGGGGTTTTGGACACAGACCATCAGAAGGCTTCTATGGTTCACATGCTGAGAGCCTAATCTGGATTTCAGAGTAAAATGTTTTTCCATATTGTTTCAATGGACTGCTGACTCACCACTTTAGCAACAAACCTATTATCCAATTAACAGGGACCAAAATATAAGAGCTCCTCCCAATCCTTCTATATGAAGGGTAGCCAAGATTGGTGAGTTTATACTGGGGTAACTGAGCATGCTCAGAGAGAAAACACATGCACGAAGGAAAATGCTGTGGAAAGGCTGACTAGCTACATGAGGAGCTGTCATTCACAATTAAAGGGATGCAGAGAGAGCTTTGGTTGAATTTATCTCCACACTGAAGTCACTGTAGTTACCCCAGGGTGAATTTGGCTCAGTGAATCTCTTTATTATATCCGCTTTCGCTTAGCCAAAGAAGCTTTTCAAGGCTGTGTCTTCTGATGATTGCAACAACCCACTGTATTTACTTGCAGCAGTGCACTAACTGACTAGGAGACTAAGTTTATTGCTTTTCAGTTTCATTGACTGTCCCATACTATGGAAAATAGTGAATAGCAGTGTTTGCTATCCCTTCGCTGTACATCCATTTTGTATACCATTATCATGTCCTCTTTTATGTGCTTCTCTAAGTTAAACAGTCCAAGTCTTTTCAATCTCTCTGTATATGGAAATTTGTCTATGCCAGTCTCTTCACTTGACATTCTGAACCACTTCGATTTCTGCTATAATCTTTTTGAGAACTTAAAAAAACTAATTCAATAGAAATAATTTCTCATAATGCATAATTAACCATGGTACTTGCTGCCTCATGACTGAGGCCAAGAGCTAAGAAAGATTTAAAACCAAAACAAAAACTGAACAGGCATTTATATGGACAGATATACTGAAACAAAATTGTGGGGTGATTTTCAGAAGGGACATAAATCCTCACAAGCTAGTCAATTCTGTAGGTACAGATTGGTTCTGTAGGTACAGCCCCAAGCAGGGGACTGAGTAACAAAACAAATGCTGCACTCCACAAAGCTAAGTTTGAAAGTGCCAAGAGATTGCTGAACTATCACTGCTGTGGCCAATATGTGTTTTTCTAAAATGTTCTTATTTTCATCCTAGTAAAACCCCTGTGGAATATCAAATCTGACTATACCAATTGCTAACATGTGATTGATGGATAGGCGATCTGTTCTTGCAAACCAGGATACGAGGTGGCAGCTGTTGAGAATGGTGGGGACACTTGTGTGGACACAGGTAAAAGCATTAGCTATAGTATGCCAATATTTTTAACTCATTTACAGAAATGACAGCAGAGATGCAAAATTCTCGTTAGGTTATGTTGTCCATCCTCCTGCCAGTACAGACACAGTCGTTAGTACTTTGACTGTTTTGTTATAAAAGATACTCAGTGGGGCTTCCACCACTTCCCTTCAGAGACTTTCACAACCAAAAGACTATACTGCAAGGAGTATTTTCCAGAGAGCCTACATTTTTCCTGCTTGGTTTCATCTCATTACTCCTAGTTGATAAACACGTTTTATAAATATGTTCTCTCTCCGCTACCCCACCCATTGGCACAATTTAAAGATGCTATATAATATTCTTTGGAGATGCTTCTAGAGCCATTCAAGAACTCACCTCTCTCCTTGTAGTGCATAGCGGGACTATTTACCCTGTGCTCCTGGTAAAACATTTTTTAAAGGGAGGGGAGAGACATCAGTTTTTAAAAAAATAATCCTACTGTTTTTTTTAATAAAGTGAAGTTTATCAAGTCACAATACAGCAGAGAATTAGGTCTGAACAAGATGCTTTGGGCCAACATTTTGAAAAGTACTTTAAATTTGCAACTACCCTACAATTATAGTATCTTTTAGTTGAAAGAAAGGCGTTTACACAATTAGAAGCATATGCGGTACAACAGAACATTAATTATCCTTCATTAATTGTTTTATACTAATTCTTTATTTCAACAAATGAATGCAATGAGTCTGTTCACAAGAATAAGATGACCAGGAGTTGGCTCTATATCGGTATGAAGTTATATATATTTTATGGTTCCTCAAGAGTGCAGTAAACAGAGCACGACATGTAGGGATTAGTTCAAATTGATATGAATGCACTAACTCCCTTTAGGAAAGATCCTTCAAAGGAAAATCATGATGTAGTCTGACATTATGAAAACACTGTCAGGAAGCACATTAAGTAATTTACTTTCCAATTAGGAAATATTTATTAGCTACATGCAGAGGCATGTTGAAGCTCACACTACTTTCTGAGGTAGCTTAAATGATAACATCTCAAGATAATCTCATTTGCAGCTTCCATTAATCTTTAGCAATACCTTTCCAGTTATTCAATTAACCCAAGCTGTTGAATTCATTTAGTTTTGCTTTCTCCAGAGGAGCATACAGATATCTGAAACAGTTGGATCAGCATTAAATAAAAAGGAACAAAATCAGTATTTTTCACATTCCCTTTAGAATTACAATACAAATATCAGGCTTAGAGACAGTCAATATACTAAAATTATGAAAGCATAACTCATTTACATTCCACTTACTTCCCATTAGGTGAGAAATTAACCTGACCTACTGGTAATAGAGTTGAGCAGAAGGACAAAAATGAATGAAAGAGACTGAGTTAGCTTTTAGCTATTTGGAAATTCCCAAATGTTAGCAGTCTCTTAAGTATGTGCCTTTGTCTTATAGCTGCAGACATGTCACTACTATAAAGCTATTTGAGATGAGATGAGATAAAGCATTTTGTTGTGTCCATTAGCAGTGCCAAGCAGTAGCAATATTTATGAATCTCACCATGTGAAAACTGTTTTACGGTACAATACAAATAGTAATCTGTGGTCATCAGAACCCTTTTTATATACACACACCCAGACACACTTGCAAAACCAAAATTAAATTCCAGAAGAGTAAAGGAATTAAAAAAAAACAAAAAAACAGAATGTGTGGTTGTCATGGGATAATCACCCCCACAGGGGATGAGAGGCACAGGATTATGCCTGATGCTATGTAATACCCTACGGTTATGATTATCTTATAGAAACCACACCCCATTTTTTGCATTAGTGCTTACTTAGAATTCTATGAGTATAAATACAGCAAGGTGAGGGGAAGGAAAGTGCTGTGGTTTTTGGAGTACTCTGTAATCACAAAGAGATCAATAGATTTGTGTGATACCTTTAATCTTGTGACAGTTAGAAATTGAAATAAGATTGACCTAGTGTCATTTTCATTCATAATCATGGATTACACCACCAATAACTGGTTAAATACTTGGTTATAGTTAGAAAAGCCACTCTATAAAACATTATGAAGGAATTCTATATTTAGGTCCTGATCCAACAGAGCAAATTTTACATACTTTGTGCAGTAGGTTAAATGGTTTTAGGTAAACCAACACAAAACCTTCAGCGGACACTCTCATTTCAGTTTGAAAGATTTATTTCAGTTTCACTTAAGCCATTTCCTAATGTGAAGCTAAACCAAAATAAGTCTAGTTTTAACTAAAATAAGTGTCTACACAGCCTTTTGCACCAGTTTAACTAACTTGATTTTAACAAAAAATAATCACACTAAGTGTGCTCATCTACCCACAAACCGGAACTGAAATAACTAAATTGATTTCATTTCACACCTTCAGTTATTTGTGTGCAAATCATTGTGTGAAGCTCTTTTATTTCAGAATATGCTTCTCCTAGTTCAGTTGGTTAATAAACAAAACAGTGCAACTCCATGTAGACAAGCATGATGTCATTTTTACATCACCCCCCCCCCCCAATGTTTGAAAACATTTATCTTTGCTCTTGATGTTCAGTTTCACACCACAAATTGGAACTATTGTTCTAAATCAGTTTCTTGTTTTAGATGCCTCCAAAAGTCAGCATGAGTAAATTTACAGATTTTAAGACCAGGAGGGATCATTGTGGTTTTCTAGTCTGATCTCCTGCATAACACTTGCCTTAAACTTCACCCAGTATTTTGGACACGCATTCAATAGCATTCCACCAATTCTAGGATAGAATTTTCAGCAGGGCCTAAGAGTGTTAAGCACCAACCCTCATTGGCTTTCATTGGATGCTGGGCACCTAATTCCCTTAGCCTTTGAAAATCCTAGTCTTCACTTTCACTTTGCACTCAAACATTAGGGTGGATCTAAATCTTTGAGCTTAATCTTTCAGAGAAAGATTTAAAATATCCTGGTCAGAAAATTACAGCAATTCTAGGGTTTTTGGTTTTGTTTTGTTTTCTCTCTCGCAAGCCCTCTAAAAGTAAACAACTCGTTTTTCTCAGCTTGGAGAGGAAAGGAAGAGATCCCAAACACTGGCATACCATCTTTCAGCCTTGTCTCCTCATATCATGTTAAATAAAAAAATAAGTGTTAGCCCTCACATTTTGGTTGATTGATGAAACACTATCTAGAGCTATAGTAAAGTTACTGCAAGGGTTGTGACCGGATGAGTATGTCAGTGCCACATACTGTGACTTTTAACTCTTTCACACGTCAAAATCTTTATACTTTGGCCAACATCTTCAGCTACCAGGGAATGTACCATGAAAGCAATAGTAACTTGCACCTCTCCTTAGATGAAAGGTGCAATAAAAGTGCCAAGTATAAGTATTGTTCTGACATCCCATTAATAATTATACATACTAGGAATGTAAACAGTATAACAGAGAAACATTCTGAGATGTTATAAAAAAACAGAATAAATGAACATACATATCTGGCACTTAAAGTCTTCTCTTGTGGATAATGATGTTGCCAGAATAGTTTGTTTTTATTTAATTATTTATCACTGCATAATTATAGGCATATATACATTATACACTCAGTGTTTGCAGGGGAAATATATAATGTTAAAAGAACTCTGAAGTTGCAAACCTCAGCACTCAAACAAGAAAATGCCAAAGTTCTGCACTCTTAACTCAGCCCTTTTGTGCATATGTATTACATTACAGTCTTCAATTAAGCATAGCATGCTGTTTTTCCTTTATTCAGCGCTTACAGTGGTCTGCTCCCTATCCCTTATTGCTTAAAGGATTTATTGTTTCACAGCTTCTGGTGCACTGAGAGCAGGGGATGAGGGGATGAAACAACAGAGTAGCGGTAGCTGCAAACATTAGGTTTCTATAGGACCCAAGGCAGGTATAATGCTATGTGGGTGCACAGCTGCTACACATTTAAAAGAGGTGCATAATGCACACCACCCAGTACTAGTCACATGGGACAAGTCAATAAAGAGCAAAATCAGGACCTGGCTGCAATAGATATGCCCTGAGACATGAGTTTCTGCCAGTAGTGCTATTTGGCCTCCCTATGCATGCAGGGAATGCAAGTAGCTGTATTATACCTACCTTGAGTGCACCCTGGATGAGGCAGTAGCTACTCTGCCCCCTTCCTCTTAATGTGTGTGAGCAAAAGGAGACATTATTTGGACTGTGTCTTTGGAGCTATAGCTTTGGCTTACTATATGTTCTCTGCTTATTAGATAACTGCAGAACCCCAGAACAGTATGTACACTATGAAAAACATTTGTATATTATGCTGAATACCCTATGTATATATAAATAAAGACTACCAAAGATTAACCAAAGTACAGTATCTTTCTACTCTTAACTACTCTTCTTTTTCCATTTACATTCTAGAAACTATACGAGATGGCAGTTACTGCATCCTCAGGCCCTGCCCAGAGGGATATGAATGCCGAGATATGGAACACTATCAGTTTGATTGCATCAGAGGAGCCCTTATTGTGCCAAACTGAGTAATTCAGAATTACTTTTTTTAGTCCTTTCTTGCTCTATTCACTTTCTCATCCTTGATAAAAGAAGTAATAAGTCTAGATGTGGATAGTCTTGGAGTAAACTGCTTACTGTATTGCTTTGAAAAGCTCCTGTCTCTTGAGAATACACTAGATTTCTTCCACAGCCTGTAAAACCTACAAGCCATTTATTAGACACCTCTTCATTTTAAGCTGAGGAAAGTAAAAAATAAGGAGTCTAACTTAGCCTGATAGAGAAAACAGATTGCAATGTGTATTTAGATCAATAGTAGGGTGGGTTGATGGAACCTTTATGTCCATTACAACACAAGTGTCTATTTGCATTCTTTCAGATGCAGTTTTCCATTGTTCCAAACTGGATTCTGCATATTCACAGTACGTTCTTGTAAAATTACTATTAAAAATTGGAGCTGACTGTAAAACCTTGATTGGAAAAAAGATGAAATTCTCACAAGTTTTTCCCCAACCCCATTTTCTTATTAGTTCTATTAAACATGTATTCTGTGCAAACATAACTGGCATGTTATAAACATGAGTTGTCATCCTTCCCTTGTGAGTAAAGTTACATGCATGCTTAAGTATTTGTGGAATCAGGACCACAGAATATAATCCTATACATCATGTCAATCTGATTCACATGATTTACACAATTTAGACTGATAAGAACAGGCCGTGAGGTTTATACTCATGAAAGCTTATGCCCAAATTAATCTGTTAGTCTTTAAGGTGCCACCAGACTCTTTGTTGTTTTTGAAGAACAGGCCTCGTGGAGCAAAATCCTGCAGCTTTCCCATTTACTTCAGTAGGAATTTTGCCTGAGTAAGATGCCAGAATTTTGTCTCTCCGAACAAGTCTGCATTCTTTACTCAGACAGCTTATGGAAAGAGAGGATAGATTCCCTGTCACACTGTAAATCAGGAATAATTCAATTGAACTCAATACCAGTGAGAGTGAGATCAGAAAACTGACACCTGACAATGACAAATTTACCATGCAGAGTTATGTTTGGGGGGCTGATTATGTAGTTCTTACTCAAGCATGGCTACTGCTTGAATGGCAGTCTTGCCTGAGTGAAAATGGTAGAATCAGGCCTATGGTATTTGTATATTTTCATCATAGCATAACTGTTATAAAAAAAATTCAATAAGCTTATAAGAAGCAAATATTATCTGTGACACACAAAAATAAACAACAAAACTAATTTTGGGCCAATTCCTGCAATCCTTTATTTATTACTCAGGCAGCACCCCTGACATCTATAGGAGGTTTTCTGATAAGAATAGAGTAGGGACTCCAAGGTTGGTCCCTACATATCCATCTCTAAAGATTAAATAATATATAGTAATGGAGTGGTACAAACATTTTAAAGTATTCAGACTAAACCTGAATGGACCACCAATGGACCTTAATATTGAACTGGAGGAGACTCAAATGATGGCAACAGGATATCTTGCTTTCTATATCTGTTCAGCCTTTTGGTCTCTCTGTGGAGACTTCAAACAAGATGGCCAGTTAGCACCAGTTTTGGCAATAGTTGTGATGTGGCTACTTACTTATTGGGAACTGAACTGAGAATTCCAAATTCATTTCATATCAACAATACTATTAAAGTTGAAAGTTACGTACACTGATTATATTCCACTGAAAAATGCCATATCTATATTGTTAGTATTTCATGATTTCCCTCTGCAATGAGACTATTAAAATATAAGAAGACAATATCTGATGTAAAGAATTTCAGCTAAACAGCTGAATGTTGAAAGTTATTCTACAGTCAGTGTGATGTTGCACTCCATATGCTTTATGATATAACTGAAATATGCTTTATGCAAAAGGTCTCTTGTAAGGTATCATTACAAATCTTATAATCTACTGAGTGTGTTCATCCTATTTGTATGCATGTATCATTCTTGTATCTGAAGCTAGAAATATGAAGTATAACTCTGAGGTCCTATTGTAGTTATGCAAAGTGTGAGCCATTAATGGTGGTTTAGAATCCTGACGGCTCTCATTGACTAGAACAATTAGTTGTAAATGGTTTATTTACCTACAAGCCTTTCTGTGTTCCAGCCCATAGGTAATGAAGAATGAGGTCTCACAGGGACATGTGACCATGTCACCTGAGACTAGAATCTATCTTTTATCTGGTACTTTTCCATTTAGAAGGAGGGGTGGGGACCCAGTGAGACAAAAGATTTCCACCTTGTGCCAAAGCTATAAAAGGGGGTAGAGCAGGAGAAAGATGGCTGCCAGTCATGAGAAAACCCTTGCTTTCTACCTAAGATGTCTGCTGGAACGAAGAAGGACTGTACCAGGGGAAAGGACTGAGCCCAGACTAGGGAGAAGTCTAGTCTGTGAAAGAAGGTTATCGGAACATCTCTGAGGGCGAGATATCACCTATAATCAGTTTCTTAATGTATTAGGCTTAGACTTGCATGTTTTCGCTTTATTTTGCTTGGTAACTTACTTTGTTCTGTCTTTGTACTTGGAACCATTTAAATCCTACTTTTTATACTCTAATAAAATCACCTTTGTTTATTAGTAAATCCAGAGTAAGTGATTAATACCTGGGGGAGCAAACAGCTGTGCATATCTCTCTCAGTCTTAAAGAGGGCAGACAATTTATGAGTTTACCCTGTATAAGCTTTATTCAAAGTAAAATGGATTTATTTGGGGTTTGGATCCCGTTGGGTGTCTGGGTCCTGGAGTCAGGTAACCTGCAGAGCTGTTTTCACTTAAAGCCTGCAGCTTTGGGGATGTGGCCCAGACGCTGGGTCTGTGTTACAGCAGGCTAGCATGTCTGGCTCAACAAGGCAGGGTTCTGGAAGTCCCAAGCTGGCAGGGAAAACAGGCTCAGAGGTAGGCTAACTGGATAACTGAATTTCTGGGAAAGCCAGGAGCGGTCTTGTTCACAAGCCAGCCCAGGCAATCCCATCTGACACCCCCTTTTGGAGGAGAAGGTGGAGCAGGTTATAAATTTTTTATTTTTGTGGTTCTGTGGGTTTCTGTGTGTATTAAAAAGGTTTCATCTAGATCAAGAGTATTCTAGTTAAAATATTCTTCTGACTTGTTTGGTCAGTTTTACTTACAATCAGGGTGTACAGTATTCCAAAGTGTCTTCAGGATAAAGTTATTATACAAATAGTACAGAAGTGTTCCTTGCAATCATTTAAGATGTTAATGGAATGTTGTTAAAACAAATCAAATTGATAATGATAAGATTCCTAACGCAAAGACGATTGGTGATACCGCACCCCTTGTCTAATTCCAGTAACAGCATCCAACCACGCCCCCAGCTCTGTATCCGATCTTACTGTGCATCTACTTCTATCATGTAAACTCCCTATTATGTTGATCAATTTGGCTGGTATAACATACAGTCAAGCCATTTTCCACAGGGTCTCTCTGTGGATACAGTCAAACACTTTCTTAACCCATCTTAATCTACTTTATCAACTTTTTTGACAAACAGTAGCTTTTTGATGACCTGTTGAAGAGTGAACATCTGTTCACAACATGATCTAACTGGACAGAACCCAGCCTGTTCTTCTGATACTATTTCATCCACTACCTTCATACTGATCAGCATGATGGCAGTCAAAATGCTGCATGGGACTGACAGCCATGCAATAGCTCTCCGGTTTGCTCACTGAGTACAATCATGTTTTTTTGGCAATACCATGATGATACTATCTTTCCAGTCTTATGGCACTTGTTTTTCACCCATGTTTTAGTTGGGTTTTCTACACAAGCAGAATTTTGCCTCCCACCTTTAGTATATATGCTTGAATTCTGTCAACCATAGGAGCTTTTCCCTGTCTGAGGCCTCTGCTGGCTTCTTTAACTTGATTGGTATATGTTATCACCAATCTTCTTTGCATTAGCAATAGATTGGGTGAGGAAGTGGTCAACAAAAGACATCATGAATAGTGTAAAATGGGTTAGTGGAGATGAGCTACATGACCTTGTCTTTGCTTTACTAAGTATGATATGGAAAGGAATGATTGCCCTCACATCAGAGGTAGACAGAAAGCAGCAAAAATTGGATTGAAGGTAAATGCAGAGAAAACCAAGATTATGAAAGTAGGAAAGTGGATGACAGATGCAAAGGTGCACATCGATTAAAAAGAAATCAAACCAGTAGAAGAGTTCTGCTATATGGTGAGTGTGATGCCATTTGAAGGTCGGCTGTGATAAAGATATTCATAGAAGATTAGGAAAAACAAACTTTTGGAAGGATGAAAAGCCTCTGGTCAAACAAAGGTCTCCACATCAAAGTAGAGGTCCGATTATACTTTGCCAATTGTACTGAGCACACCACTATATGGAGCAGGGACTTGGCCACTGACAAGGGCTAACAAAAAAAAAAAAAAAAAAAAAAAAAGAGTACTACACATTTAATGGAAAGACAAAACAGGAGAGAGTAAGGAAGCTGACAGAGCAGGACATATTAGAAAATATCATCAAAGAAAGAAATCTCAGGTGTTTGGGGCATTTACACCATACGGAAGATGGGAGACACTGAGGGAGGAAAGAGAAAGCTAGGAACGCCAAGGAAGAACTAGCAGAAAACAGTAGCAGAGGATTTTGAATGTGCAGGTATCACCTGAGAAGAAGTATCACAACTAGCTAGTGACCTAATCAAAGGAGGAACTGGACTGCCCAATTTATCTGCAGCACAGGAGGAACTGTAAGGTCTAAAGTAAGGAATGTGAGATTCCACAGTTAAATTATAATAGTTGATTACTTGTGTGAACATGTCATTGCCAATAGTCAGGAATATCCCGACACTCTGGATATCTGTTGCCCTATGGCTATCTTACCACACAAATCACTAGTTCTCTGTGGTGGTCAGCTCCTCAATTGGAGTAAAGCAGCATAGGTCCATTGACGTTAATAGTGATGCACCAATTTACACTATCAGAGGATCTGGCCACACGTGAACAACAGAGATTTGCAATGTTGACTTACTAGTTCTGCAACCACCATCCTGGAAGTACCGTATCACCTTTTAGAGACACTATAAAAATTGTTCAGTGGGACTCCATGTGGGTGCAGGAGTCTCTCCACTCAGAGCAAACTGTAGGATCAGGGCTATATTATATTTAAGTAATTTTCAAAGTAAACTACTAGTATGTAATATAATAAATGGGTTTGTATGAAATTGAATTAAAGGCTGAAGGGTAAATAAGGCATTTGATAACCAAATTATCCATTCCTGAAAGTGCCCTTCAACACTATTAGCATTATTCTTGTTGGACGACAAGAAATTAAAGATTCAGCAAATCACAACATTAAAAATGAGTCTGGGTTTTTTCCATTCATCCCTTATTAAAGTTTTGAGATTTCCAGGCTCCTGGTCTCTCTGATTTTCCATAAATGTCACTTGGGGCATATGGACTAGGTGAATAAATGTTTGAAGGTGAGTTCCAAAGGTGAATAAGTTTTTATGGGCTGGGCTAAAATATGTAAATAATTGTCAGAGGGAGTGTCTGGTGTAGGAGTGGAATCGTGTGGCTAGATAACAGATCCAGGAGCCAGACCTGACTGAAGCAAGAGCTTCTCCTAATTAAGTCATTTGAAGCTGTGCCTACTTTCCCTGTTGCTGAGTTTGACCTATAGCAACAGTGAGGATTGATAAGTGTTTTGAGATCCCTGGGTAGACAGAACTAGCTATTGGTATTTAGGACAAGATGTCATTTGATATGCCTGGCCTGTAATCCCTTTTTGTGTAGCATATTCTATTTTTTCCAACTAGACAGTACTGAGAAATCTCTACTTGTCAGTCCATGTGCCTATCACAAGAACAGATGGAGAAGCTCCATAGATCAAAGTTAAAAATCACTGGCTCTAGCAGTGGATAGGGCACCTCAGCTTTTCAAGTTGAACCTAATTCTTTCATCCTCAATTCTTTTCTTTTCATGATCAGCGGACTCGCTCTTTTGGGTTGCTACTTCTAATGAAACTAACTGCTGCTGTGCCACCTGGCTCTCCCTATAGTTTGTGAGTGACTTTGACTTGTCAAGCTTCAGCAGTTCTCTGAGCATTTTATTTATTCCTGGTGCTCCAGCTGCTAGTTTAACTTTTGTTTCATTTTAAAACATTTTGGGCTACTATCAGTCTGTGGTCAGCACTGGCTGTGTCAATGCCATGTCAGGGCTTTAAGCTCTGCAGCATCAGATGGCTTATTCTTTCTTGGTATCCCATGCATTGATTATATAATTTTGTATGTCTGGCCTGTGTTTACTCTTCCTCATCCCCTCTTTTCATGCAGATTGCTTGGTTGAGGAGGAGGACAGCTCATTTATTCTTTAATTAGGCATTCAGATTATACAACAGAGGCTTGATCAAATGGCTATTTCAGTAATTGAGTCAGGCCTGAGATGAGTAAAATGAAGTAGTTGTCTGGATCAGGAAATCTCAAGGAGTGAGAGGATGTTGGAGAACAGAAGGGCTGCTGTGATTTGCTACAGACAGCAAGTCCAGTGGTAAAGACAGAGAAATGCGCAGAGAAGGGATGAGCAGTAACATGAAGAAGGACTAGCACCTGAAAAGGAAAAGGCAAGCTTCCTAGCAGTAAAGAGAATGGTTGCAGAAGAGAGCAAATCAAGAACAGAGATTCCAGGGAACATGAGGTGATGCAGTTATAAACCTAGAAGTTTATTTATTTTCCATTTTTTTTGTTTTGTTTTCCCTACAAGTTGTCAACTGATCTATTTGATTCAGGAAATGTTTGTTTTTGAACTTGCCCAATTTCCCCAAAAAACAAAACCACATTTTTTTCAAACATTCCTAAAAGTGCTAAACTGCCTTGTAAACTCTCAAGAGTTTGTTTCTAAAAAGAACTAAATGTTTAATGAGATACATTGTCCATCCTTCCCTACAAGATATTTATTGCAAAGTAGATTGGAATGGGCTTGTTTTCTTTACTGAAATAATTAGCACTGGACCTCTCTGCTGCTCTTCAATTTATTTGACAGATCATTTTCTTTACCTTAAGAATTTTTTTTCATTGACAGGGACACAATGTAACTAACTATGTCATTATCTTACAAGTAGGTCTAGGCCAGGAGAACCAGATGCCTGATTCACCAGTGCATTACTCTGCTGTTATGCCTTTTCACCTCCAAAGATCATGTGTGACCATCTCATCTATTGATTTATTTCTGTATTTCTCTTAATCTCACTATAATACTAGCCAAGGAGGTCTATAATTTCTAGGTTGAAATTCTCTAATGATTTTGTCAGGGCCTCGTCTATTCCTGTCAGTTTTGAAACCTAATACTGCTAATAAAGTAGTGATTTTGCTGTAAAGATAGTCAAGACATCCTAGCGCATATAGCAAATGAGAAGACTCTTCTTAGATTTCTGCCACAGATATCCCTTACCCACCCCATTCAATACTGGAAACATTTTGGCCCTGGAGTCAGGGAGCTTAAATGTTTCCATCATCTTCTCTTTAACTGATTGCAGGGGGGCTATGTCCTTGTGTGTATCACCTCAGGCTTACTTTTGGGGTAAACATGAGCTGAAGGAGATGGACTAAGCCCTATTGGGAGAACACTTGTAGGAAAAAAAAACAAACAAGGAGCCCTTGTGGCACCTTAACACGGCTACCACTGAAACTTGTAGGAAAGAGATCTTAGGAGCTGGGGTTAGAAAATTAGCACTTTGAATAAAGCCTGCTTGAATAAAATATTAATTAGAAACTCCTCAGGTTTATGGTGAAAAGATCTGCTCTTATTCACCTGACAACAACATTTTGATGGGAAACGAACAACCACATGTGAAAAATCTCTTTATTCCTTGAACAATATATTTACATATTTTTAGCCTTTTAGAGTGGCTTTTCTTAGGCACAGAGGGGCTAAGCAGTATGTAAGGTTGTGCCTGTGTAGCAGCCTGCTCAGTAGCAACTTAGTGACTGTTTAAGCCAAGAGGAAACGGAGCAGGAGGTAGCTCATTAGTAAGTTATCCGAAGGTAGCTTTCAATGAAGGGGAAAGTGATTTTGAAAATGTCCTCTGAGCCTAATTTTTCCAATTAAAAACAAATTCATGTTTACTTTGCAGAAAGATTCAGATTTTTAATATAGGGAGATTTTTCTGTAGGGGAAGGGGAAGGAAGGGAATCAAGTGATATTTTCATTTGTGTATTGATAAAGATCAGTGTTTTAAGATCCCAGAAGCTCAGTATGCCATTATGAATGAGAGCTAGTAGAATCCTTGGTTTGGATTGTACACTGTGTTCTAGTACTACCTCATACCTCGGGATGAACTTTGGATGAAGTTAGCTTGATAATCACAGTGAGCCCCCACCCCATCTTGCCAAGAGCCATGTTAATAAGTAACAGGCACCATCCTAGAGCTGATAGAAATGGGGAAGTCAGGTTATTTGAGTCTGGGAGATAGGGGTTGTCATGATGGGTCTATAAATAGACCAACTGTTAATTTTGTTACTGATTACTGAGCAGACATATAAGACAACTGTCCAAGGGAAATTCCATGGCTATTCTCCTAGGGTCATTTGAGTGTGAGATTTGTCTCTGAAGGTTTAAAAAAAAAATGCAAATGGATAACTATGAACTTATTAGAGCCAAGGAGTCTCCATGGTATTTTGTCTTATGTAGGATGGTGTCTGTATGTAGCCATAGTTTATTACAAAGTAACACTGCAGATGAGATTTGATCTCATATGGACTTCAGACATGTGAGTCAAGTTTGGCCTAGTATGTGTCTACCCATTCCAGCAGTTGGCCGCAAGGAATTCTCCTTTAGCTCAGGGAGTAGAGACTTGTGCTTTTGGTGCTGAAGAGCCTAGGCTTAATTCGCATCCATGAAATACGTGTATGTGGCTACAGCTCTTTACACCCACATATCCTGTTTAATGCTAGAATTGCGTAGATTCATTGTAAAACTTCAACATCCAAAATACAGAACAAGCCACCATAAATATATTGATACGCTAAGGCAGCACAAGCGTGACATAAGGTTAAATTATGAAGGTACCAGTACCATTTCTAACCAGTAAACCACCACACCTTAAAGTAGTATATCAAAAACTAGGAACCCCACTAGGTACACCCTCCCAATTTGACAGCAAACCATTGATAACTACTCTTGGAGTTTGGTCTTTCAACCAGTTGTGCACCCATTTAATAGTAATCTAGACCACACTTCCCTAGTTTGCTTATAAGAATATCATGTGGAACTGTGTCAAAAGCATTACTAAAATCAAGGTATATCATGTTTACTGCTTCCCCTCTATCCACTAGGTCAGTAATCCTATCAAAGAAGGAAATTAAGTTGGTTTGGCATGATTTGTTCCTGACAAATCCATGCTGACTATTTCTTATAACCCTATTATTCTCTAGGTGCTTACAAGATGATCATTTAATAATTTGCTCCAGCATCTTTCCAGGTATAGAAATTAGGCTGACTGGTCTACAATTCCCTCATCCCCCTTGTTCCCCTTTTTAAAAATAGGTGCTATGTTTGCCCTTCTCCAGTCTTCTGAGACCTCTCCAGTCCTCCAGGAGTTCTCAAAGATAATTGCTGACATCTCCAAGATTACTTCAGCTAGTTCCTTAAGTACCCTAGGATTAATTTAATCAGGCCTGCTGATTTGAATACATCTATTATATCTAAATATTCTTTAACCTGTTCTTTCCCTATTTTGGTTTGCGTGCCTTCCCCTGTTTGTTAATATTAATTATGTTGAGTGTCTGGTCATCAACCTTTTTAGTGGAGATTAAAGCAAAATAGGCATTATGCACCTCATCTTTCTTGATGTCATCAGTTACTAGTTTTCCTTTCCTACTAAGTAGAGGACCTACACTTTCTTTTGTCTTGCTCCTAATGGATTAAGAGAACCTCTTCTTGTTGCCTTTTGTGTCCCCGGCCAGGTGTAACTCATTTTGTGCCTTAGCCTTTCTGATTTTGTCCCCACATACATGTGCTGTTCTTTTGTACTCCTTATCAATTTGACCATGTTTCCACTTCTTGTAGGATTCCCGTTTGATGTTCAGGTCACTAAAGAGCTCCTGATGGAGCCAGGCTTCCTATTCTTTCTATAGAGTTTTCTTTTGCATCGGAATAGCTTGCAGTTGTGCCTTTTATATTGTCTCCTTGAGGATCTGCCTGCTCTCCTGAACTCCTTTTCCCCTTAGGTTTTCTTCCCGTGGGACATAACCGACCAGTTCTATTAGTTTGTTAGTCTGTTTTTTGAAGGCCATTATCATTATTCTGCTGTTCTCACTCCTTTCTTTCATTAGAATCATGAAATCTATCATTTCATGATCACAGTCACCCAAATTGTCTTTTACCTTCAGATTTGCTACCCATTCATCCCCATTGGTCAAAATCGAGTCTAAAATGGCTGTTGCCCTAGGTATTTCCTCCACTTTCTGGAACAAAAAGTTGTCCCTGATGCATTCCAAGAACTTACTGGAAATTTTGGGCTTTGCTGTATTAATTTCCTAAGAGATGTCTGGGTAATTAAAGCCCCTGTTTCTACCAGGTCCTGTGTTTTGGATATTTCTATTATTTGTTTTAGAAATGCCTCATCCACCTCCTCCTCCTGATTTGGTGGTCTATATTAGACCCCACCAGGACATCACCCTCTATTTTTAACCCATTTATTTTTACCAAAGATTCTCACCTCCTCCCTCTGGACCTCAGAACAAGTGTATATAATCCTTTATGTATAATGCAACTGCTTCTCACTTTTTCTCTGCCTGTCCTTTCTAAATGAGCACTTATCCCACCAAGTCTCTCTCCTGCCAATTAAATCATAATTTAGCCTATGTACTAATACTTCCATTTCTATTCCCCATAAACCTTGCATTTGTGTACAGACATCTAAATTGTTGATCAGATTCGCCTAATGATTTCATTCTTGTTGCTCCTTTGACCCTAATGTAATTTTCCATGTTCCTCCCCACAACCCCCAAACATCTAACCCTCTCTTAAGGTCACCTTTTGTTTATATACTTGTCTGTGGGCTTCTGTCCCTGACCTCACTGAATCTAGTTTGAAAGTATTTTAGTATAACATTTTAAAATAAAACCTTTTATTAACATATAATGAGCTTCGTAAGAATAAGTGACACTGCAAAAAGAGCAAAATATTGTGGTTCTTGCCTTTAGGAGCTTACAACCTAAGGTCCTGTTCCCTATTGAAGTCAGGAATGGTTGTACAGTTAGCTTCAGCAAAAGCATGATCAAACTCTAAATCAGCCTACAGCCCATTAAGACTTTATTAAAGAAAGGTATTTTCCTGAAGCAGCTGAAAAAAATGCTGCTAGTCTAACTTACTCCATATTACCAAGAGAATGATTAAATGTTCAAAATATGCAGAAGTCAAATGTCCTATTTCTGCTTTAAATCTTTTCCTTTTATAGGCTGGGGATTATACTCCCTGCTTTGAAAACCTGTGCTGTTTAAGAACAGGAATTTATTTACAGTTTTAAAACCATGCAACTAAAGTTGGATGGATACTATAAATTAACCTTTGGCACAGGAGTTGTAATTTCTCAAGCCAACACACAACTGTATGGTGCATAGGTCCACAAGTAGTGGGTGCTTTGAGGGGTTAAGAAGGAAATATTTTCCATGATTCATATGTGTTTTAGTTTGAAAAGTCAACATCTGAATTCCAATGTAGCCAAAGAAGGGTTCTGAGTCCAACATGTCTTCCTGTTTGCAAGTTAATTGGGTTCTTGCAGTCAGGCCTGGACATCACAGGGCACTAATGCATTGCACCAGCTGCATGACTACTTGTGCCATTTGGTTGAACCCAAAATAGTTTGTATATATTACAGAACTGGGGCCCATTTTAGTCACTCAGGAAAACCTCAGCACTAGTACAGCAGAGAGACAGATGTCAGGATTGATGCAGAGTTGTGCGGGGAGGCTTGCATGAAGCTGCCTGCCCACCCTGGCCCTGGCTGTTGCTATCTACCAGTACTCTTTCATGAGTACTAAAGCCATTCACCAGTGGTAGATACACCTGGAAAAGAGGAAACTTCTATTTTCCTGTAGTTTGAAACATAGTTGATGGTGAACATTAGAGAAAAATAAAGCCATGCGATCAGAAACTAGTACTCCTTCCTGCAGACAAATCTGTGGGAGGTGGGAAAGGGATTTGAAAATGGTATGAGTTCAGATTTGCAGCATTTCCCCTACTGTCTCCCCTCTAGGGTTAGTATGTTCTGGCCATGCTGAAGGGATAAGGTGCGTGACCTTCAAGTGACTAGAGGAAAATCAAATTCCAACACTGTGGATCTTACAGCAGCTATGCTGTAGCTGTTCCCTGGATGATTCCTTCATCCAGCAGCAAGATCCCTCAGGATCTTTAGTACCACTAGCTCTTGTACCAAACCTGCATCTTATCATAAGCCTTCCCCCAGCTGTTAGAATACACAAAGCAAGAGTTAATGGTGGATGTGTTTACTTTTTCTGGCTTTTCAAGTGGTATTTGAGTTGCCAGACTGTACTACAGTACATGGAGTAAGTTCTCCCAGGCTCTGTCCCACCTTTGGCACAACATCTCTCCTGCAGATCCGTATTAAGTCCATGTGTAAAATGGGATAGGAGCAAGACTCACTTCCTCTGTGACTCAAGCACAGCAGATCACATGTAACACACATCTATTATATAGGTGGGTGGCTTTGTAGGGAGCATGCCAGGTATGTTCTATTTCCCCTTTCACCTTCTTTTAAGGGTCTTCCACTGCATTTTTCAATCCTCTGCACTACACTGAAGGAACTTTTGGCCAGTTGTCACTGCTCCACTTGCTATGGGCACAACTGTAATAACACAGAAGTCACCATGCTAGCCCAATAGTTCATCTAATATCTTGTCGCTGGCAATAGCCAACCCCAGATGCTTTAAAGGAAAGTGCAAAATTCTCATAATAGACAGTGATGGAATAACCTGTCTTTAAGGGAAGCTTTTTTCCCCTTTGCCTACACTGTCTTAATAATATGGGTATATATTCCTTGTGCATATTTTACTCTATCCAAAGGAACTGTGGATGTGCTCACTACACACACACAAATGTCTAATCCTTTTTTGAATCCTATTCAACATTTAAATCCTTTGAGTTCCACCGATTAATTATGTAGTGTATTGTTATGGTAGAGGGAGCAATATGGTAGAGGTTGTTAAATTGGAGAGGGTTCAGAGAAGAACCCCAATAATGATTTAAGGATTAGAAACCCTTATAGTGAAAGGCTCAAGGAGCTCACTCTAATTTAACAAGAAGATTAAAGGGATGACTCGATAATAAGTACCTCCAAACAGGAACATGTATTTGGTAATGCTTTCTTCAATCCAATAGAGAAAGATATAAGATGATCCAATACCTGGAAGTTGATGCTAGACAAATTCAGGCCTGAAATAAGATGCAAGTTTTTAACAGTGAGAGTAATTAACTATTAGAACAATTTACTAAGGGTCATGGTGGATTCTCCATCATTGACAATTCTTAAATCAAGATTGGATGTTTTTCTAAATGATATGCTCTAGGAATTATTTTAGGGAAGTTCTAGGGCCTGTGTTATACAGGAAGTCAGGCCTTAGAATCTATGAAAATGCCCTTCTGTTTAGTGATACCAGAAACAGGGGGATTAATGGAATTGCAGCTGTTTGTCTGTGGAGTCAGCAGCCAAAAGCTTGGAGGAAAGCAATCAGAAAAGGTAGGAGACAGTAAAAGAAGCACTTTTAGCAGTGTTCTAGGAGAGAGACATGAGAGGGTACTTTTTTGGGTAAAGTGCAGGCTGGAGTGAGGCTTGGAACTGTGAGCAAGGACACAGTCTCCTGTTTGTTTCTGTGAGTTCAGGGAAAGAGGTGTTAGGCAAAAAGATTCTTTTCCCCAAGAATCAGGCAAGCACAGACAATACTGAAGGGGATTTATTCACGGTACGGGGAGACTGAAAAACAGCTTTTCACAATATGGTGCCACAGTGGCAAGTTATATACATTCTCTTATCAATTCATTTGCATTTACCTGTACATACAGAGACAGACATTGTTACAAGTCAAGAGAGAACCCTGAACAAAGATAAAAATAGGAACAGTATGTTCATATAGAAGTCATCCTGATTGCGTCAAATATCTATGGCTACCTTGCGGGGGAAAGTGGCGGGGTGGGGAGATATGAGTGCTTACAGATATCCGGTGGGCTGTGGAGGGAGGGTTTGTTCTGTTCTAAGAGCTGAGTTACTGGGCGGACATTTGACTATATAAGTTTATCAAGTGTTTACAGTTGGCAGTGCCTTTGGGCTACTTAAGCATTCCTGCTTGATCTGCGGTTTCTGTCTTAGCTGTTAGCCAGAGGTGAAAGTAAGCCGGTATGGTCCGGTACGGTGTACCGGCAAGAGCCAGTACGCCGTGCTGCACTGGACTGGCTTCCGCAGCGGTGATTTAAAGGGCCCAGGGCTCCAGCCACTGTGGGGAGCCTCGGGCCCTTTAAATCACCACCGGAGCTCCGGCAGCTGGGCTCGGGCAGGGATTTAAAGGGCCCAGTGCTCCGGCCGCTGCGGAGAGCCCCAGGTCCTTTAAATCTCTGCCGGAGCTTGGGCAGCCAGGCTCCCGTGGTGATTTAAAGAGCCTGGAGCTCCGTGGTGGCTGGCTCCCCAGGCCCTTTAATTCGCCCCTGAGCTCCCAGCCGCCTCTGTAGCTGGTACTTCTGGGTTGATTTAAAGGCCCTGGGGCCCCCAGACACAGCCAGAGCCCCAGGGCCTTTAAATCTTGAAAAGCCCCGCCTCTTCCAGTTGAGGCCACGCCCCTGCTCAGGATTCCGGAATACCAGTAAGTCCTTTAAGTTATTTTCACCCCTGCTGTTAGCTAAATTTTAACTCTTGCCTGACCTAGGATTTTATGTACATTTCTTTGCAAATAAATAGGATTGCATTAAAGAAATACCCAATTCTATCATAAATTTCTCCTCCTAACAGAAACAACCTGCAAGGCCCTGAATATTAGTTAACTGTTTAGGCCAAAAAGGACAGCAGTATTGTTTTTACTCCCCTTGTGCTTGTGTATGAGAAAGGGCCAACAGGAATGCCTGACAGATCTGCAATATACAGATTGACAAACAAGTGCAGTTCATACATCCTCCTTTGTGATCCTTAACCCCAGGCTGATGGTAAACAACAAAATACAGCACATAAGCAATTTTTTGTGCCTATTTGTGCTAAAGTGTACTTCTTTGTGCTTGAGACCTCAGCAGATGTTTCAGGAACAATAGGATTAAAGCTTATTTTCTATCTTATATTTAAAATAAACCAGTTTATTTTTCCTTTCAGTTTATGCACATTTAAACCTTTAAACATTGCTGGAATCAAAGAGTTTTCCTTTTCTGGAAAAGTACAGGTATAGCACAATTGTGCATACAAAAAAAACTAGGCAGAATTTGAACAGTGAGTGTAATAAATAGCTAGATGGGAAGAAAGATGAAAATCTTGTCCATTATATTAAAGATTTCTAAAGGTTTCTTTTTCTTCAGACCCATATATCCCATTGCAAAGTCCTTTTAACCTGAACTAACTTAAACATCAACAAAAGTATCTGATTTACACTTCAACTGCAATAATGCCTGCTGGAGTTACTCAGGGCTTAATCACAAATCATCTCGTACAGCATCTGCACAAATAGAGAATTCTTCACAAACATAGAAGAGGATTTGTGTCAGTGTCTGAACAATTCTGGCGTGCCTTCAAGGAATAGAAAGTTGGCAGTTGTAGTGAGTTTATCAACATCTACACTAGAACTACCAACATTAAAATGTGCTGAGCTGCATCAATGTTAGCAACAGTGGGGAGAAATCTTTAGAAAACTTCCCAGTTGTAGGCAGGGTCTTAGAACAAAATCACCAAGGTTACATGAGGACAGTAGCTGAGAATGACAATCCAGGAGCATATGTAACCACAAGTTTGCATTGCAGCATTTAGTGGTGTAAATAAGAAACAGTGGGAGAGGATACATAGTTCTTTGTTTGGAAGTCTCTGTGTGCCTGCAGCCTTTATGCAGCTGGACAGAATGACTCTACATGGGCAAGAAACATCCAGAAACTGAGTGTGATGGGTACTAAGTATGGCCATGAGCTGTTCGAAGCTACGTGGATGATTTCCATTAAGGGCAAACAGCCTGGCAGGACAGAGTCACTCTGAGAATGGAACCAATGGGAAATCAGGGAGACAGGGAGGAGTTTATAAATATGAGTGGGAGCCAGACTGACAAACTCAGCAGTGGAGCAGTGCAAGAACCAGAAGGAAGGATCTGCTACAAGGATTGTGTTCCAGGGACTTGCCACTTCGTTGGGTTCAGATTATAGGTCCCCTCACTCCACAGGAGAAGACAACTAGAATTGCTGCAGCCTATGCAAATTGCCGACTTCTCACTAAAGAGACAGACAAAGTTTGAAGGAGACTCTAGAACTATGACTTGTTTCCAGTCTTTTAGGGTATGGAAGCACCTTTAAGGGGAGTTGGACATCATTCCACAGAGATTGGGAGGTTTTACCCTTCTCAGAGAAGAGACCAGCATGTGCATAATTATATTTTGCATTTAAGCTTGTGATAGTAAGAAGTACCAAAACCTGAGGCAGAACTCCCTGGAAGTGTTGTCTTTCAAAGAGTTACCAAATAGTCACAATTATTTCAAGGGTTATAATTTAAATCTGTATTTATGAATTGAGTTTTAATAAATGTTTTCCCTTTGAGAATGTCACTGTCCGCCTATCAGAGATTTAACTCTGTATAATTGTGTGTGTGACACACACACACACACACACACACACACACACACACACACACACACACATATGACTTGAAAAAGACTAAACACTGGTCTTACCACAGCAGAAAGGCAAACATAGAAACTGGAAGGAGAAATACTGTACCTGCTGTTAATATATGGCCTCCCCCCAAATCCATTACATATGCTCTTAAGAGAGTGGGCTTGTGGTTAGGGAGGAATTTAAGACACTCCATGAGACTTGCACCCATTCATGCTACAGCTGAATTTGTCCCTGCATGTTACTTAGATGCTAGGACATAGATAATGATGGAAGCTGCTGGCTGGCTGGCTGAAGGTTTAAGCTCTCTGCTGGCATTTTGTAAGTTTTGCTGCTGCTTTTACAGTGGATTCTTTCTCAGAGCACTAATAGGAACAGAGTTCCTATTAAAAATAAAATAGGAAAGACTAGCCTGAGTCTGTGCACTCATTTTCTATTTCAATAAAGAAATAACCCACTCTCCGGATGACATCCTGGCTCCCCTGAAAACAATGGCAAAAACTCCCATTGATTTCAGTGGGGCCAGGATTTCACCCATGGAGTCCAGTTCTGTCTTGCCTGCAAGTAAATAAGGACAACAGCTCTCATTAGCTCTGAGCTGAATATAAGATTGTATATGAATGATCCTTAATTTTCACTTGATTCATTTCTTTCCCTGTAATTAAATCCATCCTTTAAATTGTTTGGGTTTTTTTTTAAATCCACTTAAAAAAAAAGTGTCTGAAACCACCTGCATTGTTACTAAGTATCTTGGAAAGTGTTCTCAGATTCTATTGATGCTATAACTCTATTATGAAACAACCAGACATTGACATTGGTACGAGACTGAAGGGAGGCGATTCACAACTTTATAATAGTGTAAATTTCAATTAAATCAATAAACTATTATAATTAAACTAATGAGATAAATTTACAAAGCAAGGAAATTCAGGAGACATGTTTAATTCACACACTAGGCTAAGGACTGCACGGATCTGGGACCACCTGTTTTGTCTATCCTAGCCACCCAGTTTGACTGGCAGTTGAAGTAGGTAGCATTCATTCTGAATCTCTCTGGTTTTATAGCTTTAAGTCAAATTTTGTTTTGATGGAAAACTTTACTATGTTTTGAGGGGAAAGAGGTAAGTGGTGTTTTGTTTTTGGTTTTTTAGGATAAAAGTTGAAAGATTAATACCTTACTTTGAAATCCCCCACTTGAAGGGAAAATGGAGTTTTGCCATTGGCTTTAACAGGAGTAGGATTGGGCCCAAAAATAGTAACACTAATTACTTTAGTGCAGTGGTTCTCAACCTGTGGTCTGTTAACCTTTGGGGGTCTGCAGGCTATGTCTAAGATTTCTAAAAGGGTCCACACCTCCATTTGAAATTTTTTAGGGGTCAGCAAATGAAAAAAAAAGGTTGAAAACCACTGTCTTAGTATATGACTTAGGAACTTCTCAGACAGGTTACCTTGGTCTGAGACAATGCCACCTGTAATAAATTTATATTTAGGTTGTTTTAAGAATGCAAATTGAATAATCAACAGTAGAGAGTGGTTAAGATGTATGGTTTAAATCTGTACAGCAGTAGCAATAGCACTTAGATCATGCCCAATTTCCACTGTCCTGTTTAGTCAGTTACATGTGTGCAAAACAGTCTCTGTTATTACCATTTTACACATGTGTAAATGACTATAAAAGGTGGAAGTTGGAGGGGGAAAACAGCCCTACTGTAATGGTGCCAAATTTGTGGGAGTATTATAGCCTTTAATCCTCATTAATTTCTCCCCAAAGAGAAAATTTATATTTCAACACCCCCAATCCATAAGTTTTTCTTCACATCACTACCATATGTCCTTCATTTTCTGCTCTCTGCCCCTGCTTTTTTTTTTTTTTTTTTTGGCCTGTTGATGACACAGTTATAGTTTGAAAGACAAATAGGCTAATTGAATGATGTCTTTGTTAAAAATGTTAAACTGTTCAGAATCTAACCCAGAGAGCTGAGAGTTATCAAAATATTGTGGGCATCATGGTCAGAGTGGCTCTTGGTATGAGTCTACTGGTAATATGAATGAATTTTACAGTTGCTCTTTTACAGTTTGTATAGATCTTTAATAAACTGCCCATGAATGTCAGTTATGAAAAGTTAGACCACAAAGTTAACTTCCTAGGATGCAATAATATTGTTTTTAGATACAACATTGAAAATCATGTTCTCTCACACAACATACTGGACATCTACTTTTAAAATCTGGTCAGGAAGTGCAATACTTTCAGACTTTTGGGTACCAGTCTTGTGTTTCAGGGTGGAAGCAGTAATTTCATTCCACATTTTAAGGTCAAGTATAACCTGTATAGAATTTCTTAATTCTTGCACTGAGCCTATGGCTATGCCTTGAGTTTTAATTCATGAGCACTTGCAGTTCCTGGTGATGTCAGTTAGAGTTAGGGTGCTCAGTGCTTCTGAAAATCAGGCCTCTTCTGTACATATATAAAAATCTAGTTTGAACTGCATGTAGTTTAGAGGTAGAGAATAAGGGTCTGCATTCTGCTCCCAGTGGTTCCAATGAGAGCAGGATTGGGCCTATAATGAAAATCTGTTCTGTTACATTTAGATTCATTGCTAGGTCTAAACATAATTTGAGATCAGCTAGTAAAAGGGGTCATGGCCTTTACCTTCTATTTTAAGAGCAAACTACAAATAGAGAGATTTCTTTTTTTATTGATGTAGATTATATTTTTGTAACTCTGAGAAACAAATCTTACTTCAAGGAAATGCTCCTTAGAGACAGCAACCATTCCTTGTGTCACTGCCTGTGGAAAGATTGCTCCCTGTGACCTCCATGGAATGTGATGAAATATTAGCAGCCTATAAAACCAGATATGGAACACTAAATTGCCATTTCAATGAGAATATGCTTTTAGAAACTGCAGCTAGTCACCTCTCTTGGTTGGAGGCTTGTGTTTTTCTCTCAATGAGGATTTTTCCAGACTGCACAGTTCTCTGCCTACACTGAGCTACCCAGTAAGACAGACTGCCTACTTTGCTTTCTCCTCAGAGCCTATAAAAAGGGCATAAGTTACCACACAGCTTCTCTTAAGCAAGCACATTTGTTAAGGTGAAAGCATTACAGAAAAAGACATTAGAACAATAATGCACACATGCTAATAAGCTTATCAGAGATCACCCCACCTCCACTAAGGGCTTTGGTAAGAGTCAGTCCCTCACACTCTACCACAGGTTTTCGCCTGTGGCTACAAGTTCATAACTGCCTTGGCTCAGAAAAAAGCACAGCCACAAATCAGAGTCACACCTTTATACAGTTTTGGCCTCTAATCTTGTTACAGGTAATCAGCAGACAAAGATCCCCTCCTCAGAAAGCTGAGTTCTGCAAGGCATTCATTTGCCTACACTTTCCTCTCGAGGTTTCCTGGGAAACTACTTAACTTTAAAAGTTCAGTCTAGTCTGGCACATTTTTCAAATTACCCTTTGAAACTCATAAGACTTCCCAGATTTATATTAGTCATGTCTCCCCCCACACACACACTTTAGACATTGCATATAATCCAACAAAAATGCATAACCATTGGCATTTTTAATGCAAGGAACTCATGAAATATTTAAGTTAAACCTTACTGAATTAATATTAATTCAGTAGTGTTTGTCCAGAAAATTACCATATCTGTCATAGTATTGTATTCTGTAGTTGCCAGTCACAGGTCTACCTCTCTTCTCACTTACAGCACCAGTGAAAATTCAGCAGTAATTGCAAGGTGACAATAGATTGACATGGCTGTAAAAATGGACAGGAGGCAAATCAGGTCCATTATTCATATAAATCATAATTTGACCCTAAATGTATAAAAGTACTAAAGAATAAGAATAAAGCAGCTACCACTTGAGTAGAGTACCATTCCCTGAAATACTGAACAGATTTTTCCTTACAGTAACTCTGTCAATGCACCTTTAAATTCTAGCAGGATGAAAATATCTAGAAAATTGACAAAAGTTGCTTTTCAGTTGAACTGCCCATAAAATGGGGTCCTCCACCCATAGAAAACATTTATGAGAAAATTTCATTTTTGCTGAAACTTTCCATGGACATTTTTGGTGAAATATTTAACACTTTCAACTGAAAACTTTAATTCAGAACTGTTGCCATGGTGACTCAGAGGGGCATTAGTTCACATGCCTTCTGTCCTGATTCTCCTGTATGGACCATGTTCTCTGGTCAGACTACATCTCCTGGATATACTATCCACTTGCCAAACATCTTCAGTGAATAATAGGAGTGCCTGGTCGCAGTGCATGATGGGAGATAAAATCCAGCCAGGGAACCTGGTCCTTAGATGAGAATGGGTATGATACACCTGATTTAAAATTCCAAGCTGAAATTTCCCATAGACACCTTTTCATGAAAAATTTTGTTTAGACAAAATTCCAATTATCAGAAGTTTTGACAGAATATTCAACCAGTCAACCTGTTTCTTAATGAATCCATTAATTCCCTCTGAGAGTTCTTAAAAGAGTTTTAGGTGGAGCTGGTCAAAAAATGGGATGAAACTTTGACAGAGCTTGCATTAAAAATTGACCCATTTGTATGGATTCAATTTTTTAAAGAAAAAAAAAAACATTTAAATTTTATAACTTTTCTACCAGTTCTAGTTTTGGGCAATTGCTTCTTGGCCCCAAATGTTCTTGTGTGGAATATGACAGGAGCCAGTTTTATATCCCCTTCTTTTCAATGTATTTACAAGGCTGTTAGGAGAAGTCTTAAGGATATGTGGGCTGAGGTGTATTGAGTAAGCTCAAGAGACCCAGTTCTGCATAGCTATCACACTAGAAATAGCTTGTGCAGTGGAATGAATAACTCATCCTCATAAAACAAAAATGAATGAGAGCAAGCAAGACGAGCCTTAATACAGACAAAACCCAAGGTATGTCCGTGGGTTGCAGTAAGAAGTAACTAGAAGAGTAGATGAAGGTGATATCTAGTCCCAGGCTTAGCTTTTCTCCATACTTGGGCAGCTTATTCTGATTAGATCATGTGGAAAAGGTTACCCAAAACAGCTTGGCATTTTGCCCACTGAAAACTGTAAAGATAAGGGCTAGCCAGTTCAAAAAGCGAAGCACTGATTTGATATGGTTTCATCATTCAAACTTGGTTAGTAATAGGATGCTGCATGCTAGGCCATCTGTAGAGTAGTTTTCATGTTACTTTCACAGTCAGACCTAGGTCGAGCATGTAGTAGTAGTAGTAGTAGTAATAGAAATAGAGCATGTAGCTAGATCTGTAGCCAGGAGAAATGGGCAGTCAATCACCTAGGGAAGATGACATTTCTGGCCTTTCTTGGTCTTTGGATGTCTAGAAAAAGCAATGAACTCAAAAGAGTCCTCAGATTGTGCCTCACCTTTACAATAAAAGGCTGTAGATGTCCACAATAGGTGGGCAAGCTGTAGGTCCCACTACTTCCATTTTTTTCCATACCTGCTAGAATCTCCTCTATCTTACCTGCACTGAATTTGAGCTACTACTTTTCACCCAAGATTGAGTTTCCTCCAGATAGTGGGTTAACGGAGAAACAGCAGTATCCATACTTGCTGAGAAGGGACATAGCTAGGTGTCCTGGCATATTGGTGGCATTTTTATTTGAGCATCTCATGATCTCTCCAAACAGCCTTACATGTATGCTGATGAGAAATTACAAGACTCAGTCCCATGGGACTCTGCAGATGACAGCTTTCTGAGAAAATGAGCACCACTCTATCACACCATCGGAGGTGAAACAATGAAGCCATCCTAACACCATTTTGTCTACTCCTGCATCATCACCACAGTTAGCGCATGGGGTTTATATAAATGGTCTGAAGCTGTAGAAATTTTGCATGCTGAGTATCTGCATAGTTCTAAAACTAGAAGAGCTATATTCTATATACATTGCACATTGTGATTCCATGGGGTGTAAATCAGTGAAATTTGGAACTGAAGTCTCGTCTAATTGTGCTTATGGTGCAATGGCAGAATACTGCCCTACACAACCCTCATATATATGTAAATGGTGTTAATGAATTCAGATGAGAAAGAAGGGCCATAAAATGCAATTCAGTATCTGAAAGTTCTTCCCAATGAGGTGAGTTTGTTGACTCCTACTCTTTTCTTTTTTAGTAGCACATAATCCAAAACAATTGTTGGGAACTAAAGTTCTAATTATTATGCTGGTATGACTAATGTCCAATTTCCATTTTTGGGAGGCTCATCACATATGGCAAAAAATATATATGATAGCTTCTTTTATGTTTAATGGGGCTCCCATAATACTTTGACAATAGATCAGACACACTTGATGAGATCATTGTGCTAATGTTCAATGTGGTTTATCCAACATCCAGAGTTCTGTTTTTATTTATGCTACATTTAAATTGTAAATTTTCCATTTACGCTAAAATGTGTGAATCAAGCCAAAATGCACATGTAGAAAAGCTGAACTGTGAATTAAGGCAAAACCAGATCTGATTAAGATTCTAGTAAATTTAACCTGGAAAGAGCTACTCATCCAATGTACAGAAATATAGGACTTACCATACTGGATCAGACCACTTTATTTCACCCAATCCACCGTCTTTCCAGCAGTGGGGTATACCAGTTGTTTTAGAGTAAGGTGAAAATGACAGTATTTAGGTCTTGCACATCAGTTTTCATCTTCAAAGTGCTTTACAAATGTTAATTGGTTGATCCTCATAACCTTCTGTGATATAGGTATGGATTTCTCGCTCTAGTTTCCTGGTAGAAAAACAGAAGCAAAGAGGATCAGGGGCTTGGCCTTAAATATAAGGGGAGACAGTGTCAAAGCGATACTGTGAGAACACATTTCATAATGCCTTTTTAGGCATTGTAACAGGTATGCTCACCACTGGCAGCTCAAAATAGACAATGATGGAATCTGCTCATAACCTTTGACTTACCCAACCTTGGCATTGGAAAAATGAGATGATGAATATGAAGGAAAAGGAGAAAGTGAAGGTGTGTAAAAGACATTTTACCCAACCTTGGCATTGGAAAAATGAGATGATGAATATGAAGGAAAAGGAGAAAGTGAAGGTGTGTAAAAGACATTAACAGTACAATTCAGTTTGGAGGATTAGTAATAAAAAAAAATAAAAAAACAAGCAGCTCTGAGGTGCAAGATGAGACAGTTGTAAGAAAGGTGGAAGAGTGGGCAGAAAGATTAGGCTGCAGGATTTTAAAAAGTGAATACCAGGAAATCTGCTAGGGGAAGGGAGGGAGAGCAGGATGACAATATGGGCCACACCTGGTGGGGGTCACTCTTCCATTCTATCAAGGTACTTATATGGCTCTCATCACAACAGTATCAAACAGGGGTGGTAGAACCGGGAGGGTGTGGAGTGGTTGGATTAAGGTAGTGCCCCTGCAATGGAAATGTTGTAGGGACTTCACCCCCACATAAACTCGCACACAGCTAGGGATGGAGGATGGAGATGAAAGTTGGACCTAGAGGAGCAGGAAAAGCTGCCACAGGGCATAGGACTGGGCTAGGAAGCAGAAAACAAAACCTGGAGGAGCTGTGATACTCCTCCTTAGCCTGGAGTTGGCTACCTCACCCCCACCCCAAGTAGTTCCTTCCTTCACTCTCCCTCCTAAACCTCCACACACCCCATTCAGGGAGCTTCCCCCTCCTCCCGCCCAGTGTCAGAGTCCAGATACTCAAAAGATGCCTGTTTAGGCACATAGGTTCAGCATTTCTGCTGAAAAAGGACATTTTTCAGAAGTCACTCACCTGCTACCACTCCCTGTAGGCACTTAAGTCCCCTGCCCTCCCTAATGTCTGCTGGTCAGCATTTGCAAAGCCTCCTAAACCCTGATACCATGCCACAGTTAATAAGCAGCTCAGATCCCTCACTGCGGCCTTGAAGCAGGATTCTCAAATTAGGTGTGGGGGGGGGGGGGGACACCTCTCTCGCTAGTGGAGCCCACTCCTGGAGGCATGCTCAGACCTGATAGCTGTCAAATCCCAAAGCGAGTGGCCCCAACAGGTGGGGAGGGCAGCACACCCATACAAAAGACAGCTGGGTGGCACAGGGAAACCTTGGGCAAGTGTAAGGGATGCATCAAGTGCAAGCTGGCGACAGACTGTTTCAGATGCTAGGGGCTGGTTTGGTTTAGGTGCCTAACTTCAGGCAAGGAATTGTGGATGAGGCTCCAGAATGGAGGAAGGTGCCTATCAAGTGCACTAGATCAAATTAGGCAAGTCCCCATTCAGCTTGTTGGCGTCTGAGAATCCCTTTCTTGATGGGAGTTAGAGGCTATAGAAAAGCCCACTAGGCACCTAGACCTTTGAGATCTACTGATGAAAAGTGTTAAGTAAGAGCTAGATAATATTATTATAAGGGCTAGTCTACACTAGACGCACTATATCAGTGCAGCTGCACCGCTTTAGCACACGTCTGGTGAAGACGCTCTGTGCCTCAGCATAATAAATCCACCTCCACAAGAGGCCGTAGCTATGTCAGTGGGAGAAGCTCTCCCACTGACATAGTGCTATCCACACTGGTGGTAGGTTGTTATAACTTATGTCGCTCAGGGGGGTGCTTATTCACACTCCCGAGCGACATAATTTATACCAAAGTAAGTGGTAATGTAAACCTAGCCTAAGACTCTGAGCAAGACAATGGTTTGAGATTTTTAGAGTTAAACTCCAGCAAAGATTTTCAGAATCAGCTCAGGGTGACACTCCTACCTGGGAAGTAATTAGGTATAATTAGGGGCGAAAAGGAGGTTGTTGTCTAGAAGCCAAGACGGAAAGCCCTACAGCAAGAAAGTTGCTTTGTTTATATAGTTGTGTGTCTCTAGAAGGTTCTGTTCTTTGATGTTTAAGGATTTAAGACTCATGAAGAGAATGTGGCTGAAAACTGTAATTGGATGTGTCTATTTGGTTTTACAAAAACCATGTTAAAAGAAAAAAAAAAAAAAAAAAAAAAAGCCTGAAATCCCAACCACAGATGATTGCTTAAATGGGGACTTCGGGGAAATTTCTTTGCACCTTTCCGGACCCTGGCACTACCTCAACTCAATGCAGGAGAATCAATTTTATTACACAGTGTCAGGAATTATATTCAGAATATGTCATAATTAACTATTTACATATCTGTATATAAATGAGCCAATATAGATGTATTTGAGGAAAATATATACACACTAGGCATGATTCTTAATCTCACTTGCATGGATTTTATGCTGCAATATCACCATTGGCTTCAGTCCTACTCCAGCTTTAAACTGTTGTAAGTATGATCAGAATCAGACTCAGTATCTATTAATATGCATCAGATTTTCAATTTACAGAACATATTTAAGTCTTATCCAAAGATAAATTTCATAATTTTAAAAACATTTTAAATGCTGAAATAATGCTCAGTTTCCCAGCAGGCTTTCCTGCAACATGGGGCATTTTCATGAGGTTCTCTCTATGCATTTCTGTGTGATGGGGTTGTCTAGTGTGGTGTGGCCAACGTAAAGAGTGGAATAGGCTACTTTACCCTATTTTATCTTCAGTTGCTTTTTCGTTGCTTACCTGGTACAGGGTAGCCATAGTAGAACCATTGTGCTCTCTGGGAAACACTTTTTGCCTGGCCATGGTGCTTCTGCCAGATATGACTCACTCCTTTCCACCCTGGGTTACCATATAGTTTTTGTCTTAGGTTCCCATCCTGCAAGCTAATTTGTATGGGTGAAACTGTGTGCTAACTCAGAGGTGAATGATGTTCCAGATGGGAGCTGAGTCATCCACATGGAGCACTGGGGGCCTCAAATTTCATCCCTATAGATTTGCCAAATACCAAAAATTAAGACTTTTCCCTTCACTTATAACTACATTCTCACTAACTTGCAACACAAGTGTAACTTACAGCACTATAGGATTTACTCTCCATGCACTTATTTTTAATTGTCTTAAGATAACAAATTCTGCAAAGGCAATTGCTCAAAACGTCTCAGAACGACATATTTAAATATGATTGAAACATCAGCTTTCGACTAGTACAACAGGAAAAACTAACTCATTTTCAGTGCATCCATAGATCATAAATTCTCTCTCATCTTTATTTGTAATGAGTGAGGGTTGTTTAAATATGCAGTTCAAGCATTTCATACTTAAACTTTCTTAAGCATACTTTCTTTTAGGAAATTGCATTCATTCATACATTCTAGTTCATTTTATTAAGCATTTGAATATTGCCTACAGCCATTAGCATTAGGGGAAAAAATAAATTAAAATGTAGACATTTTTACTGGTCAGAGTACATACACTTAGCTACTGTAGAGCCCCCTCAGGCATTTGAAAACATCAAACCTCTAATGTGAAAAGTGGTAGAATGGGAAAATGTAGTCAAAAATTACTTTAAAACCCTAAATGACCCAGCATTATGTGCCTTTAATAATAATAATAAATTATCTGTTGAAATATTCACTGTGGATCTAATCAGTGTGTGTGTTAATGTTAATCTTTAATATTAAATTCAACCATTTTATATCCTTGTTGGTTATGTGATTGGAAAACACTAGGCAATGGGACAAAGTATTGGGCAAATATTTGACAGAGGTTAACCAGACTCAACCTATAAAAATATTCCATACACTCACTGTAATGTATGTAAATTATTGGCTTATGAAAGATTTATTGTCAAATGGAACATATCAAAATGGCTACATGAAAAGAATTGTTCCTAAATCCTATACTTTAAGTTCCACAGGAACAAAGTTCAGAATCTGACCCACACAGTTGCTCAAGTACAAAGCGCTGATTTTCTGCATCTCTCCAATTGAAATTGGCCATGGGGCAGCATTATCAACAATGGGAGGAATGGGAAGATCCCCTGGTGGCACAAAACTGATGTAGCAGCTTCTACAAGGTGGCTGCCTGCTGAAAATATTAATATATTGAGCATAGCTGGGGCTCCCCCAAGACCCACAAAACCCTGGCTGATATTTTGGCACCTTAGGGGTATTTGGCAGCCAGCATAATACAATGCAACCTCCTGACTACTCTATTGGCTGGGGGGGGGGGCACAATGGCACATTGTTGGCCAGGGACTGGGAGAGTGCAAAGTTGAATTTCATGCTGCCTTTTTATTCATCCATACAACCCCCAACCTGTGCGGTGTGCTTCTTCTGGGCTATCCCTGAGGATCTGGCAGTCTGTTTTGAAGTCAAAACTAACCTCACCAAAGGGGTCACTAGAAAATCCCTGAAGGCTACGTAGGCCCAAAAATAAGAAAACCAAATTGTTTACTGAATAAAGCCCTGAAGATGCTGAATTCAAACTGAATACCAATGTTCTATCTGGCCAGAATCTTTAGTTAGAAGAAATAACATAAGAACATAAGAATGGTCATACTGGGTCAGACCTAAGATCCATCCAGCCAAGTATCCTGTCTACCGACACTGGCCAATGCCAGGTGCCTCAGAGGGAGAGAACCTAACAGGTAATGATCAAGTAATCTCTCTCCCGCCGTCCATCACCACCCTCTGACAAACAGAGGCTAGGGACACCATTCCTTACCCATTCTGGCTAATAGCCATTAATGGACTTAACCTCCATAAATTTATCCAGTTCTCTTTTAAACCCTCTTATAGTCCTAACCTTCACAACCTCCTCAAGCAAGGAGTTCTACAAGTTGACTGTGCTCTGTGTGAAGAAGAACTTCCTTTTATTTGTTTTAAACTTGCTATCCATTAATTTCATTTGGTGGCCCCTAGTTCTTATATTATGGGAACAAGTAAATAACTTTTCCTAATTCACTTTCTCCACATCACTCATGATTTTATATGCCTCTATCATATCCCCCCTAGTCTCCTCTTTTCCAAGCTGAAAAGTCCTAGCCTCTTTAATCTCTCCTCATAGGGGACCCGTTCCAAACCTCCAATCATTTTAGTTGCCCTTCTCTGAACCTTTTCTAATGCCAGTATATCTTTTTTGAGATGAGGAGACCACATCTGTACGCAGTATTCAAGATGTAGGCATACCTTGAATTTATATAAGGGCAATAAGATATTCTCCATCTTATTCTCTATCCCCTTTTTAATGATTCCCAACATCCTGTTGGCTTTTTTGACTGGTGCTGCACACTGCGTGGATGTCTTCAGAGAACTATCCACAATGACTCCAAGATCTTTTTCCTGATTAGTTGTAGCTAAATTAGCTCCCATCATATTGTATGTATAGTTGGGGTTATTTTTCCCCAATGTGCATTACTTTACATTTATCCATATTAAATGTCATTTGCCATTTTGTTGCCCAATCACTTAGTTTTAGGTGATCTTTTTGAAGTTCTTCACAGTCTGCTTTGGTCTTAACTATCTTGAGCAGTTTAGTATCATCTACAAACTTTGTCACTTCACTTTTTACCCCTTTCTCCAGATCATTTATGAATAAGTTGAATAGGATTGGTCCTAGGACTGACCCTTGGGGAATACCACTAGTTACCCCTCTCCATTCTGAAAATTTAGCATTTATTCCTACCCTTTGTTCCCTATCTTTTAACCAGTTCTCAATCCATGAAAGGATCTTCCCTCTTATCTCATGACAACTTAATTTACATAAGAGTCTTTGGTGAGGAACCTTGTCAAAGGCTTTCTGGAAATTAAGTACACTATGTCCACTGGATCCCCCTTGTCCACAAGTTTATTGACCCCTTCAAAGAACTCTAATAGATTAGTAAGACACGATTTCCCTTTACATAATTTGCTAATTTGGTACAGAAACCATTTTAAAGGACAGGTTACAAACCATAGTTGTTAGTTCCGCAATTTCATATTTGAGTTCTTTCAGAATTCTTGGGTGAATACCATCTGGTCCCGGTGACTTGTTACTGTTAAGTTTATCAATTAATTCCAAAACCACCTCTAGTGACTCCTCAATCTGTGACAATTCCTCAGATTTGTCACCTACAAAAGCTGGCTCAAGTTTGGGAATCTCCCTAACATCCTCAGCCATGAAGACTGAAGCAAAGAATTCATTTAGTTTCTCCACAATGACTTTATCATCTTTCAGTGCTCCTTTTGTACCTTGATCGTCCAGGGGCCCCACTGGTTGTTTAGCAGGCTTCCTGCTTCTGATGTACTTTAAAAACATTTTGTTATTACCTTTTGAGTTTTTGGCTAGCTGTTCTTCAAACTCCTTTTTGGCTTTTCTTATTACATTTTTACACTTAATTTGGCAGTGTTTATGCTCCTTTCTATTTATCTCACTAGGATTTGACTTCCACTTTTTAAAAGATGCCTTTTTATCTCCCACTGCTTCTTTTACATGGTTGTTAAGCCATGGTGGCTCTTTTTTAGTTCTTTTACTGTGTTTTTTAATTTGGGGTATACTTTTAAGTTGGGCCTCTATTATGGTGTCTTTGAAAAATGTCCATGCAGCTTGCAGGGATTTCACTCAAGTCGTTGTATTAATTTCTGTTTAACTAACCCCCCCCATTTTTGCATAGTTCCCCTTTCTGAAGTTAAATGCCACAGTGTTGGACTGTTGAGGTGTTCTTCCCACCACAGGAATGTTAAAAGTTATTATAGTATGGTCACTATTTCCAAATGGTCTTCTTATAGTTACCTCTTGGACCAGATCCTGCGCTCCACTCAGGACTAAATCAAGAATTGCCTCTCCTCTTGCGGGTTCCTGTACTAGCTGCTCCAAGAAGCAGTCATTTAAAGTATCGAGAAATTGTGTCTCTGCATTTCGTCCTGAGGTGACATGTTCCCAGTCAATATGGGGATAATTGAAATCCCCCACTATTATTGAGTTCTTTATTTTGATAGCTTCTCTAATCACCCTTAGCATTTCATCATCACTATCACTGTCCTGGTCAGGTGGTCGATAATAGATCCTTAATGTTATAATCTTATTAGAACATGAAGTTACTATCCATAGTGATTCTATGGAACATGTGGATTCACTTAAGATTTTTACTTCATTTGATTCTACATTTTCTTTCACATATAGTGCCACTCCCCCCTCCGCATGACCTGTTCTGTCCTTCAGATATATTTTGTACCCCGGAATGATTGTCCTCCATTGATTGTCCTCACTCCACCAGGTTTCTGTGATGCCTATTATATCAATATCCTCCTTTAACACGAGGCACTCTAGTTCACCCATCTTATTATTTAGACTTCTAGCATTTGTGTACAAGCACTTTAAAAACTTGTCACTGTTTATTTGTCTGCCCTTTTCTGATATGTCAGATTCTTTTTTATGTGAATGTTTCTTGTCTGATCTGGCCCATACTTTATCCTCATCCATCCTCTGCTCCTGACTAAAACCTAGAGAATCTCTATCAATAGACTCTCCTCTAAGAGAAATCTCTGTCCAATCCACATGCTCCTCTGCAGCAGTCAGCTTTCCCCCATATCTTAGTTTAAAAACTGCTCTGCAACCTTTTTAATGTTAAGTGCCAGCCGTCTGGTTCCACTTTGGTTTAGGTAGAGCCCATCCCTCCTGTATAGGCTCCCCCATCCCAAAAGTTTCCCCAGTTCCTAATAAATCTAAACTCCTCCTCTCTACACCATCATCTCATCTACGCATTGAGACTCTGAAGCTCTGCCTGCCTACCTGGCCCTGCGTGTGGAACTGGAAGCATTTCTGAGAATGCTATCATAGAGGTCCTGGATTTCAGTCTCTTCCCTAGCAGCCTAAATTTGGCCTCCAGGATGTCTCTCCTACCCTTCCCTATGTCATTGGTACCTACATGTACCACAACCACCGGCTCCTCCCCAGTACTACACATAAGTCTATCTAGATGCCTCGAGAGATCCACAACCTTTGCACCAGGCAGGCAAGTCACCATACGGTTCTCCCGGTCATCACAAATCCAGCTATCTATGTTTCTAATGATCGAATCTCCCATTACTAACACCTACCTTTTCCTAATGACTGGAGTTCCCTCCCCCCAGGAGTGTGAGAGGATACCCCAACACCATCTGGAAGGAAGGTCCCAACCATGGGAAGGTTTCCCTCTGCTCCCATTGACTACTCTTCTTCCCTGGGCCTTTACATCTTCCTCAACAAACCCAGGGGCTGTCTGAACGGAGGTGGGACAAATCTACAGTGTCGCTGAAAGCCTCATCCACATACCTCTCTGCCTCCCTTAGCTCCTCCAGTTCCGCCACCTTGGCCTCCAAAGCCCAAACGCGGTCTCTGAGGGCCAGGAGCTCATTGCACCGAATGCACAGATACGCCACCCACCCACAGGGCAAGTAATCATACATGCTGCATTCAGCGCAATAAACGGAATAGCCCCCACTCTGCTGCTGGGCTTCTGTCTGCATTCTCTCCTACAGCTACCTAGGTTAATGAAAGGGTTTTGTTTAACTCAAAAAAATTTTAATATAGTTTTCAGGTATTTAAAAGGGTGTCATAAGGAGGAGGGAGAAAACTTGTTCACCTTAGCCTCTAAGGATAGAACAAGAAGCAATGGGTTTAAACTGCAGCAAGGGAGGTCTAGGTTGGACATAAGGAAAAAGTTCCTAACCGTCAGGGTGGTTAAACACTGGAATAAATTGCCTCGGGAGGTTGTGGAATCTCCATCTCTGGAGATATTTAAGAGTAGGTTAGATAACTATCTATCAGGGATGGTCTAGACAGTATTTGGTCCTGCCATGCGGGCAGGGGACTGGACTCGATGACCTCTCGAGGTCCCTTCCAGTCCTAGAATCTATGAATCTAGTTTACAGGTTTAAAAGGACGGCAAGTGAACCTTGCCCCCGTCCCACTCTCCTTCCAAACTCCCTGTTAGCAGCTCTGTTCGCCATCTCAACTCATCTCAATCTATTAATTTGTGTTTCCAGATGCATTCCACCACAGAATAAGCAGTCCCTACTGTGAACTTGCTAGTTTGGAAGGAGAAAGGAAACCTGGGTTTTTATCTCCCACCTCCCTTCAGATTTGTGATGTTGGGTAAGATTTTCAAAAGAATTGGTCTAACTTTGCTCCTCCTGCAGTCAATGGCAAAACTCCCATAGCCTTTGGTGGGAGCAGAATTAGGCAGAGTGTTAATGAAAAGCCCTACCTGAAGTTATGTCTACACTGCAATCAGAGGTTTGATTGCAGCTCAAGTCAGCATACCCATACTAGCTTTAATCTAGCTAACATGGTTAAAAATAGCAAGGAAGATGTGGTGTCACAGAGTTCAGCATGGCATATAAGCCCATTCAGTATCCTCATTACATACACTCATTCCTACTTTTACCATATAATTATAAAATAAATCAATTGTAATATAAATATTGTACTTACATTTCAGTGTACAGTATATAGAGCAGTATAAACAAGTCATTGTCTGTATGAAATTTTAGTTTGTACTGACTTTTTACGTAGCTTGTTGTAAAACTGGGCAAATATCTAGATGAGTTGATGTACGCTCTGCAAGACCTCTGCTTACCCCCAGGGGTACGTGTGCCCCTGGTTGAGAACCATTGCTCTATATAATGAGATTGGAGCAAAATGAATACTGGTTCACCATGACCCACCACGTCCTTTCACCCCCTCTTCACCCCCACCACTGTGCCACACTATAAGGGCCATACAGAATCTGGCAAACAGAAAGATGATTACAGGAGTCCACCCCAGGTTACTTCAAATATGTATGCCATGCAGCTTGGAGAACGATAAACTAGAGGACCAGGTCACGTGATTTCAATTGAAATCCATTTTCCCAGGGGTAAGAAAAGGGGATGAGGACTTTTATAACAACACATTGAAGCAACATCATAAGACACATCATAAATCACTATTGTGATGTAATTACTTTGTGATTCTCTTCACTCATAGGAGAAGAAAGCTGTTCAAGATTGGGTATTGCTGCTACTTAGCCCTTTTCAGCTGTACATCTCAAAAACCTTTACAAAGACGGGTAGGCATCATCATCATTACAGGCAGGACAACTGAGGCAGAAAGTCATTAAGGTCCCAACTCAGGAAAATTTACCCAAATTGTGAGATCAACTGTAAAACATATGTCAAAGTTTATAAAGAGTTATGATAAGCTATCATAAGAAATGTGATGGGAAAAGGTGCAAAAGGGAGACAAAAAATTGAATTAGTTTAAACAAAAAAGACCAAATGAATATGATTCAAGAACTGTGTTGTAATTATGCTTGTTAACTTTCCATTTCACAATTTTCTGTTTTTAAGAAGCCGAAATTGGTATGTCAGATATTAGGCCTAACTGGTAAACAAAGTAATGAAGGGATGGGCTATTCCACCTATCTTTCCTCTTTGGGTCTTAAAAGAAAAATTTTGTGGGAAAGTAACAAAAGAACAAAAAAAGAACACTTGAAAGAACAAAAAAAAGCTACTGAAGGAAGCTTCACCATCATGGCTACCAATCCCCTTCTCCCCCACACCTCCCATTTCCTGGGACACTGGGCCTTCATCATCCGGATCTTAAAAATGTTCCAATTAGACCATTTCAAATGCTTTAACTGTTTTTCCTTTTAATAAAAAGGAAAAAAGATTAAATAGGATATTTGCCATGGTACTAAGCAGTCTCTGTATACCAAACCCTGGACTGCTTTTAAAACTGTTTAATGTTAAACTGTAATGGGGTTATGTTAATACATTTGGTCCATTTATTCCATCTAAATTAATACAAGAGTGACTTACTCAGAGTTACACAGCAAGCCAATGGCATGGCTAGGAAGAACTTGTTTCTCCTGACTGACTCCTAGTCAGGTGCCCTGTACTCTGAACTAGAGGTGTGCAGAGAAAGGTGATTCTATTTTGCAGAGGATTTAGATATTTTGACCATGGACCCTGGAAGCCCAGGCTGCCAAAGAACTAGGAGCTGGGGTTTGCAGGCTCCTGGTTCCCCATTAACCTGACTAGTGGTCTGAAGGCAGCCAGGAGTCTGCAAGCCTTGGTGGATCTAGGAGCCTCAAAGCTTGGGATCCATAGTTCCCAGGGCTTCCACATTACTGGAATCCCATCGGACCACAAAATGGGCTGCCAGAGAGCGGGGGACCTAGAAGCCCAGGCTGCTGAGAAGTCGGGCGGGTGAGCTGGCAGGAGACCATGCCTGTGTTCCACTGGAACTTTATTGAAATGGAGCATCTCCACAAAATCTTTGGATTTTGACAAATCCGTATTCTCAAATAGAAAAACACATTCTGTCTGAGAATTTCCAGCTCTACTTTGGACTATGCTGCCGGTCACCAGAGGGTATAACCAATCCCTAATACCTTCCCCTTTGAGTCCAAACGTAAGAAAGTAGGTGTAGTCTGGGAAGGCTGAATGTAAAGCTAAAAAGCTCCTCCACCATGTAAGCATTCTAGGGCAGGGAGATAGAGAATCTGTAACAATGGACAATTTAATTATTCACTAATGGAATGAGAGAAAAATCTCTCACAAGGACCATGCAAATAAAGGAAGAATGTCTGTACAATCCCTTAGAAATCAATAAACATAATAAATTACCAACGGAACTTTTTAAAACTTGTTTTTCTAATCCTTCAGTGGTTACTTTTTAACAAGCCTAGCACAAAATAGCACTAAGAAATGGATTTCAGATAGCACTGAATTTCATCATTGGCACTTAGGATATTATATCCAGTTATTAACTAATAATGCTTCCCCACCTCCTTCAATTTTAGCTGAAACTAAAAGTGTCTTATCGGACACTAGCAGATAAATTACAGCTAGATTCTCTCTCTGAATAATCTTTTGCAAAAGGTTAACCATTTATCTCCTCTTCTCTCTCTCTTCTCCCCCACCACCCTGAGGTCAAAAGGAAAAATAAAGAAACAATTTTCTGCTAGGTAGGCAGGTGTCAACACGGATTACTGATGTGTTTATTTTATTGTTTCTCTATTTCTGCCAATTTTTTTATGCAGCCATTTTACATACAAATATTCCAATGTCTGTTCTCCTCTTTTTTCTTTGCTCATTTCCTATCTGTTAATATACCCATTTATTGTGCCTGGTTTTAAACGTAGGCCCTCATCCTGCAAGTCATAGCACACAGGACTATCAATAGGGTTCTGCATGAGTATAATAATCCAACCATGTGCTGTGCATTGTAGTGTCAGGGTTTTAACCGGTAAGCTCTTCAAAGCAGGAGTAGCTTCTTAAGCATGGCTTACATGCTGGTTTTGTACCAGTATAATTCAGGTAGGGGTATGATTTTTTTTTAATCTAAATAGTTATACTAGTACAACTCCCTAGAGTGAATGTAACTATACCACTATAAAGGTGCCAAACTGGTATCTCTTACTCCTCTTCCTGTACAGGAACAATCTATGAGCACTTTTATACTTGTATAATTGCATCCACACTAGAGGGGTTGGATTGCTATACCAGTGCAGTTAAAACAATACAACTTGTGTGTGAAGACAGGGCCTTACCGTAAGTTTGTACAACGCCTACTACAATAGGGCCCATATTAGACAGGGGATTCCAGACACTCCTGTAGATGAATTACAAACAATATATAATTTTATAGTACAGTGAATTCACGTGCATTTTGTACAACGCAATGTAAATCATTAAAGATTAGTTGACAGAGTAAAAATGTTCCCTTAGAGATTTACATTACAGACAAGTCAAAATAAAAATACCTACACAAACAACCTCACAAAATGAGTAAGAGATGGGAACAATGTGACTTTGGGGATCTTGTGCTGAACTCTAGTTGCCACTAAAGCTGAGGGTTTTTTTTTTTTTTTTTTTTTTTTTGATTTGTTGGTTTTTATCAAACACATGCAACAAACAAAAACATCTCCTCCCCTTCTCCTATTTCTGCCCTTCTCCTCTAAGGAGCCCCCTTTCACCTTTCCACGCTTCCTGTTCCCTTGCTACGTTACACTCACATCTACCCTCATTTGCTCTCTTATTTAAATTCACCCTATCTGTGACTTCTCATCCATTGTTGCAAATCTGTTTGTGCACATTTATCTAATTCTCTCCCTGCTACTGTAGTGATGAGGTCTGTTTGTGGTAGCTCCTATATCTATAGTGCTGTGAGGAAGAACATTGTATAAGAGACACAATCAGAACATGTACGCTAGCCATGCAGAGATAAGAAGCCTCATACCCATATGATCTGAGGGCTCATTTACACAAACACTTAGGGTACCTAGCTGGGAGGGGTGATTCCGAGTTCACGCAGATGTACAGTGCTAACTCTGAAGCTAGCATGTTACAAAATAGCAATGTAGTTGGAAGCAACAGAGGGTCCTCTGGCACCTTTAAGACTAACAGAAGTATTGGAGCATAAACTTTCGTGGGTGAATGCCCACTTCATCAGACGCAAGGGTCTCTTGCGTCTGATGAAGTGGGCATTCACCCACGAAAACTTATGCTTGCTTTTTACAGATTCAGACTAACATGGCTACCCCTCTGATACTTGACACCATGCAAGGCAATGTAGTTGGAGTACAGCAGGTGGCAGGTCAGGCTAGCCACCCAAGTACATACCCGCCCAGACCCATGTGGTATGTACTTGGGTGCCTAGCAATTTTTAGTGTGCTAGCTTGAGCAAAGCTACTACTCGTATATCTATACAAGCTGGGAATCACACTTCACAGCTCAAATGCAGATGTACCTGGTAATCTGGGCTATAGATCTACCCACACACACACCTGAGTCTGCCATACACTAAGGCCCAGATTTTCAGGTTTGATGGGGTTTAGGTTCCTAAGTCCAGGCTGCAGGGAGGTGCCCTAACCACTAGGCTCTAGAGTCATTTTAACTCTGACAGAAACATAAGCACCTAGGAAACTTTTACTGCAGAAGAGTTGGTGCCAAGTGACTTTAGGAGCATGGCAGGCAAGTGGAAGTTTTGTGGATTGCAGTGGTGGCTAAGTACTTTATGGATTCCCTATTTAACCATGGAGTACAAAATAAATAAATAAATTTGGTGACACAGAAGGAATTGCAAGGGTGTGAAAGAAGCCTAGAAAATATATAAAGAGGAAGGTATATGGGGGTGGTCTAGTGCCCTACTCAATGACCATGAAGCGTACAAGCCTTTGATAACATTCTAGTAATGCTTCTTCATACGCCAGACCTGATGAATTCTGCTAGTTGCAAAGCAACAGAGCATATTCTCATTACTTTCAGTGATGTAGAGGAGAGGCTGCCAAGAGCTTTCTTCTTTTAAGAAGTTTGTAGGGGGAGTTATAAAAACAATGGTAAATCTTCCTTCCAATCCATTAAATAGCCACACCCACATCATCCTATCTAATTTCTTTCCATATGAAAGCATTTCCAGGGATAACTGGTGGAAATGACAGAGGGTAGATGATTACGCTTTAGGATACCTGTGAATCTGAAGAAGTCCAGTACTGGCACAGTTCATCTCAGAGATTTAATGAAGTGAAAATTAGAACTACTGCACAGCTCTGACTCTGACCAAATAGAACAGAGTAAGCAGCCAGTTCAGAAACCAAGGAACAGTTGTCTCCAGCATGCTGGTCACGTTGTTCTTCTCTTTAGCAGGAAATTTTGTTATCAGTCACACTGTTAGGAAACAGATTGAGAGTGCGAGATGGGTACCCAGAAGTCACCTACTACAGGACAGGCCCAACAAGGAAAATAACAGAATACCACTGGCCATCACATACAGCCCCCAGCTAAAACCTCTCCAGCACATCATCAATGATCTACAACCGATCCTGGAAAATGATCCCTCACTCTCACAGACCTTGGGAGGCAGGCCGATCCTTGCCTACAGACACCCCCCAAATCTGAAGCAAATACTCAACAGCAACTACACACCACACCACAAAAACACTAGCCCAGGAACCAATCCCTGTAATAAACCCAGTTGCCTACTCTTTCCCCATATCTACTCTAGTGACACCATCAGAGGACCCAACCACATGAGCCGCACGATCAGGGGCTCATTCACCTGCACATCTTCTAATGTGATATATGCCTCCATGTGCTACCAGTGCCCCTCTGCCATGTACATTGGCCAAACCAGACAGTCTCTATGTAAAAGAATAAATGAACACAAATCAGACATCAGGAATGGTAACATACAAAAGCCAGTAGGAGAACATTTCAATATCCCTGGATATTCAATAGCAGATTTTAAAAGTAGACATACTTGAACAAAAAAAGCTTCAAAAACAGACTTCAAAGAGAAACTGCTGAGATACATTTGCAAACTTAACACCATTAATTTGGGCTTGAATAGGGACTGGGAGTGGCTGGCTCACTACAAAAGTAATTTTTCCTCTCTTGGTATTGACACCTCCTCATCAATTATTGGGAGAGGATCACATCTACCCTGACTGAATTGGCCCTGTCAACACTGGTTCTCCACTTGTAAGGTAACTCCCTTCTCTCTCTGTATCAGTATATTTGTGCCTGCATCTGTCATTTTCACTCCATGCATCTGAAGAAGTGGGAAGCTTATGCCCAAATAAATCTGTTAGTCTTTAAGGTGCCACCGGCCTCCTCGTTTTTGTGGATACAGACTAACACGGCTACCCCTCTGATAGTGTTAGGTGTTGATTTCCTTTCATTTAATGGTCTGAATAATAAATCTCACTCTCTCTCACTCTGTAATTATCTGGAAATGTGTTATTATAGTTTCCCCAGGAAATGTAGTTTAGTTTTGTCTTTCACTACTTACTGAGTAAGTTGTTACATCTTCTGGAAACTAGCCAGCATATTTAAATAAAAAAAGTAAGAGGAGTAACATTAAAAAAATAAATGTTTATGAGAAGTGTCATAACTATAGACATTCTATACTTGTTTATTGACTGCACAATTTTCTTATAATGTTGCATATATATCTTGATACTGCTACTCTGAAGAATTATTTCCATGATGGCATGATAGATTGGCTCTCTCTCTGCACATTTAAGTCACTTATTAAATTGTTTTCAAGGGTGATAAAGTAGTAGGTGATTTATTAGAATCATTCCTATTACTATACATGCTTATTTATAGCTATTCCCTTTGGATGGCTTAGAGCTGCCTTAATACAGAATGTGTTTCAAAAACATTTTTGCAGATAAAAGTGGTGAGCACATGATTCTGCTGTGGAGCCATGGTCTACACTGAAAATTTAGATGGAACCTAGCTATGTCACTCAGGAGTGTGAATTTTTCACACCTAAGAGTGTCATATTGAAGCCGGCCTAACCTCCCATCTACACATGGCTGGGCTGACAGAAGAATTCTTGCATTGACCTACCTACCGCCGGGGAGGGAAGTGGGTTACCTACATCAATGGAAAAGCCCCTTCCATCGATGCAGGAGGCATGTACACTACAGGGCTACAGCAGCATAGTTGCAGAGCTGCCACTGTGCTGCTGTAGCACAGCCACGTCCCGAGACACACGGAGCTTCCTTGTTCCCAGGCCGCAAGATAAAAAAGGGCATAGATGGGACAGGGGGGGGGGGGGACGACCAATAGCTTAAGGTTTCTCCCTCTCTCTCCACACAATAGCCTGCTCCCTCAATAGCCCCATCTCTTCCCATATACCCCATTGCCTCCCCTGCTAAGCCAGCCTAACTCCCAGGCTCGGAGGGCCCAGTATGCTGATCACATCTACCATAAGGGAAGCAGGATGACAGCACTGAAGAAGGAAAGTAGCGAGTGGAAACTGTTCAGTCAATGAATAAGAATAACTTTATTTTTATACAAGTTAGAAATGGGGCCTAAGCTTGAGAAGTTGGGGCATGCTGTGTGTGCACACACACGCATGTCCAGCTTAGAGTTTGGGGGCATTTTTGGTCTTAGAGACAAGACTATATCAGCTCATCCCCTAACCAATTTTTAAAAGGGGGAGCATTTTAAATCATTCCTCTTTAAATCTTTAAAATTAAATCAGGGAGGAGGAGGGGGGAATCAGTTATATTTTGAAGAGTTAATGTGTCCAATTTACTGAAGAATTTCAAATCATTAAAGTGAAATTTAAGTGCTGCTTTAAATGGAGATCTAAGTAGAACATCACCTGTGGGCTCACCACCAGCATCTCCATAGTTAGAAAGTTAGTAATGATATACTGCTGACTTTAAACTATTATAATTAGGCCAGGCCCTAATTCATAGCTTACAACAGTGGTAATGAATACAGGTAGATCAGCATAGCACCAGTTTTGAAGTGAAATTTTATCTGATTGCTGGCACCACTAATGCAAACCTGATCCTTATCTGTCTAAAGTAAAAGCACTCCTCCTTAACAGCCTGCATAATGCTTTATGACTGCACATGCCTTACACAAAATTATAAAAGGCCTATTGTAACAAATATGCACTAAAAGGGACATTTGACTTCCCAAAGACATAGCTGCAATTTTTCTGTTAGTTTCATCAGGATAATCTGTTAGACTTTTTGGAACAAAGTACAATTTATCAAGCTGCATATTTGACTATGGTGTTTGAAAACTATTTCCATTTTTCTATTTATCCATGTGGCCAGAAAATGAAACATCCCAATGTTGAGAATACTCTGAGTTCTGCATATTGATGCAACAGTTGCTACACTTTCAAACAAATAAGTGCCAAATATTTCACAATTTGTAGTTTCCTTTACTAAGCATAAGTATCATTTTGGTGCATAATGCCTTCTTCTGTCTGGAGTCCAAAACCATTTTCTAAGCCATTTGCCACAAGCTTTATTTCCACGAGTTTGAACTGGCTGTTTTGCTAATGATGTTTGAAGAATGCCAGTGGTCCCTGCTTTGTAAACTCAAAGTTAACCCATAGTCAGGTTTCAGATAAAATGCAGATCTAGAATTATTTTTTGTAATAATTGCAGTAGCAAATAGAAATCTGAGAGGATTAATGTCCACTTGATTTTTTTCTTGCTCATGCTCACCCTTCCATTTTGCCTATTCAATCTACAACTCATTGTTTTCTTATTCTTACAGCAGTAAATACTAAATGTGTGTGATGCATTCTTAAACTAGTAACACATGACTGTAGGAATATTAGAAGGGTTCCATATCAGTACTACAGTAAAATGAACATTGATGACTAATGGCTGTTAAGGGGAGGTTCTTCCAAAATCCTGAAAAGAACCACCAAAACAATAGTTTCACACTTCCAAATGATCAGATTTTGAGACTGGTTTATAACTTGTATATGGGTTTTAAACATCTGGAGTCCTTAATACTGTACACTGATTTAAAATAATACTTTATTACCCCCCAAAGAATTCTAGATCAGTATCAGTTCATATAGTGGCTTATAAGGACAGCCTGTGTAGTGATGTCTTCCATTTCTACACAGTAGGGCGGGGGGGGAATGGCTATATGTGAAAAGTAAAGAAGTTTGGCAATGTAAGAGAATGCCTTTTGGACATGTGGGCACCTGAATGATTAGATTCAAATTCTGGAACTGCCCCATTAGGCATATATTAAGGCAACAAAAGCAGCTCAGTTGTGTAGCCATATTGGTGACCAGTGGCCCCATGCACAGCTACCCACACAGGCTACTTCTACTTGCAGTGGGAATAATCTCTATCTGAGGAAGCCATTGGCATCTGTCTCTTAAGTTTTATGCTATGCTATAGTATCAGAGTGTGTGCAAGGATCATTTCCATGAAGAGGTCTCTGCTCTAAAGTGCAGAGTGACCTGTTGGGATTTGGGCCAGGGTCAGGACCATGGGATATAAATGTATATTAATCATGGGGTTCAAAGGGCTGTAAAGGGGCACTAGCTGCTATTTTTAGGGGTTGTTGATGAATTCTCTCGCTTTGCTCCCCTACACACTGCTTTATCTTAGTTTTGTTTGGGGAGGCTGAATTTCACCCTTCAGCCCAGAGCCTCTCTTCTGCCTCTCTTGGCTTTTTGCCTCATTCTGGAAGTGAAAGCAGATGGCAGTTACCAGGACATTCCTCTGACATAAGAGAATCCTTGGGTGCCATGGAGCCATCCACCTAGGAACCTCCTGCATAGGTAATGTATTGGGGTATGGCTAGAATGAAAGGGTATACAAAACACTACTGCATTCCAGTGATCCTCAGCTAGAGTAACAGACCATTAGGGGCTGTCACAAGTGGCATAATTTAGAGTAGCACCCAGGCAGATTAGGCACACCTTTCCCTTCACATTCCCCTCAGCTGTACAAAGTGGAGGTTTGGTACAGCTGAGAATCTGCCCCCCTACCCCATATCTGTTTTTGAGATTCTACAGATAATTTCAGTGCTTACTACAAATTGTATAGAAAATATTCAAATCAGAAATTAAAGCTATGGAAAGCTTAAAGTGCTCTCACAAACTATAAAATTATTGAAAGGTTTGTTGGGATAATGTTCAACATATTTTTTATCTTTATTCTTTTGAAGGTGGGTTGTTTTTTTTGGTTGGGGGGAGGGTTCAGTTAATGTTTCGGAAGAAATCAAAAGGAAACCTTAGAAGTCTTCAAAGAAAATCTACTCCTACCAAACCTAAAGAAGCACAATAAAACAGTCACAATCACATCATTTAAAAGTTGTTTTTCACATAACTGAGCTGTTCTACAATAAATATTCTAGGCAGTAGATGTCCTAATTGTCCTTTGGCAAGACCTTCTAGCTTCACCAATCTAGTCAAATAAAGTATCTGACTGACAGACAGTTATCGACTAAAGTTTACCTTGTAAGGCAAGGAGACTACCTCACTTCGATATAGACAATAAAGCAGCAAAGCCATTATTAGGTTTTGCTTTTGGAATAAAGTAGCCACAGCAGATGTGATTCTAATTGTTGAAAGCTCAGCAATTTTATAGCCAAGGTTTCTGAGTCTCTGCCTCACTTAACAAATCAAGCAAATTGACAATCTAGGCAGATCCCTACATATCCTAATGCAATTCTCCCACTGGGGATTTTATCAGTAAAGCTGATGGGTTTGTTCACAGGATAGAATTAGGTCAGTTGGGGTTGATTGAAGACAACTCTGGTGGTTAATCAATACTTGGAGGCAATCAATTATTCTATAAAATAAAATGGGTCCTTTTATGTAATCAATAGGCCAAAAAATGCACTGACACAAACTAGAGATTGAGAGCTTGGGAAGCATACATACAGAGTCAAATTCTGCCCCCAGTTATATCCAAGCAACCAGACCTACACTCATTGAGTCAAATCCCATTGACCAGTACAATCTGTTTGATTTATTGTAAAGAAGGTTAATAAGTGGGAGAAATGCTACAAGTAAAAATACATAAAGCTAGGAAAAGGAGCTGAACGTTTAACAGCAAACACAAGGTCATTTTTATTTTTACTACAGTATGTCTAAAAATAACTGATGAGGTTTCGCTGTGCAGTTTTTTCCCCCCACAAAACTATTTTGAAATCGACTCTATCTGTATAAAAGATGAAAGAAGAATGACTACAGTAAAAACCATCTTAATAACTGTGTAGGTCTATTTAATAACAAAATATTCAGAGGCTGAGGTAATGATTATCTAAACAATCAGACCCTCTTGGGTGAATATAAGTAGGCTGGAAATGTCATGAAAACAGACCCTTTCTCAAGAGTTTCAGTACATCTTTCTTCTGGAAAATGCCAGGAAAATAGCTTTTTTTTCCTGGGTCTGACTCTACTCTCTTACACTGGTGTAAATGAGAAATAACCACTGCAATCGAGGAAGTTGCACAGATGCAAAACTGATATGGCAAGAAAGTCAGGTCTCTTATCCGGCTGGATCCAAGAAGTAGGGAATAAAAATGACAAATAATGAAATACAATTACTTTTTTTTTTTCCAAACCTCAAGATATAGTTCACATTTAGTTCATATTTCAGATAAAGGTTTGTGGGCAAAGGAAAGATGCTTTCCCTTATTAGCACAATACATTCAATCCAAAACTCACAGCAAATTCACATTAGTTGGCATAAATTGCATATGGAAGGTCATGCACTGTGTAGTTGAACCATTTGCTAACTACAGTCAGTCATTCACCCAAATACCTGTAAGTGTTACTACTAAAGTGAAGTATGGTCTGAAAGAGGAATAACTATTTTTAAATCTGACCCAGGTCACCAGGCTCTGGTTTTTAATTTAGCCTCTAAGCCAAACCAGATAAATGGGCCATATCATAAAAATCACTATTTTGGTTTGTGTGTGAACCCCAGGTATTAATTCAGTAGAGGAACCTGTTATAAAAGAAAATAAACGGCATAATCTTGACCTCAGCTTTTATGACCACATGTGCTTTTTTTCTAGTCAGTGTAGACTGACTTTCAGACTTGTAAACCTTACCATTTGAGATGGACAGATTTGAAAAAAGTAAAATCACAGGCTGTCCCCCAGTTCATGGCATTGCAGCTAAAACCTTCTCTTTTTCAATAAGTCACATGAGAGGTGTTAGCTGCTAAACCCAATTTAAACTGTTTTTGTTCCTTTTCCAGTATGCTCCAATCAGCAGCATGAACCGCAAATAGTGCCTGGCAGTTGGAGAGCGGCAGATGCCTGAATACCATGTTTTTCATCTCACTGCAATATCCTTGACTCATGCATCCTGTCTGAGCTAATGTTAGTTTTCTGATTGCAGTGTGTCTGGAGCTTTGGAGTCTCATCAAGCGCCTGAGCTGTTCCAGAAGGGTCACTCCTAGTCATTAGTAGATCTAGTTCTGTGTATGCTTTGCTGTCCCCTTGCTGACTGTGTTTGGAAGTGGGCTACTAGGGCCAAATTCTGCTGGCAATTACACCAGTTTATAGGTGGAATTACTCTGGATTTCCACAGGTGTAACAAAGCACAATTTAGAACATACATTTAAAATAGTCATAATTTATTCCCTAGGTAAACTCAAGCCAGAACGTTACAGTTATTTTCCATTGAAGAGATGGGACTGTCACTCTATTGTATAAGCCAGTAATTCAGCCCGCAGAGAATCCACTGCAAAGTGAGAGCTAAATGAATTACCACCAGGGACTATTGTATAACCACCCAATAATCCCTGTTATTTTATCCTATTACCTCTATCATATGTGGTGCCCCAATTTAGAAAAAATGAGGACCAGAATATATCCATCTGCTGCTGTTTTCTTTACAAAATGAACAAAAGATTCTGGTAGAATGGACACAGTTTTGACATTTTTGTTTTCAGGTTTCTTTTTAATAAAATAATTCACTGCATTCAGTCTGAATTGGTGAATCATTTTAGTGCCCTCCCAAAATTGCCCAGCTGTCCTAGGGACCATTATTGTAGAATGACCTAGTATTTTTAAGGTTATGAAAATAGAGATTCCTTTATGTGCTTGGGGAATGCTCTGAGATGCTGAGCACTGAATGTTAGTTAAAATGGGCAAAAAGGATACCAGACCACATGGTAGAAGTAAGAAAATTACATAGAACAATTCTACTATTTCACATATTTTAACTGTGATTTAGAACTAGAAACCAGGGACTAGAAGAAAAGAATAATGAGTTTTGAGAGGGGGGCTTATTTTTATGAATAATGCTTAACTGAGTTTAAAAGTAAAAAAAAAAAGAATAATAATAGGCGAGGGGGAAACTCCATTTTGATCAGTTTACCCATTGCTAGCACTGAGCTGTGTGAAATGTTCACATGCAAAACCCACCTAATTCAAAATTCAACATTAGTTCATTGATACAATCACAGATATATGGTATAAATTGGACTTTTAGACACTGGTAATAGGCATAGTAGGCATCTATATTGAATAGAGCTGGGAAAGTGCTTTATAATTGCTGTTTCAAAACTTTAAATATGTTTGCTTCAACTTTTGTTTAATCTATTTAATCACTTTCCATATATAGTTTTTATCCCCTAGCACCTCACAAACATTTATTCTCACAAGGAGACAGGGAAGTATTCTTATCCCATTTTACAGATGGGGCATTGAGAAACAATGCCTAAAGTCACACAGAAGAGTCTGAATCAGAGCCAGGATTCCAGGTCTCCTGACTCCCAGCCCAAGTATTTAACCACACCAGCACCACCCTTCCTCTCCATACACCTTTGTGTTTGCTTCCCATGAATATTCTAATGAATGAGTAAACTAGGAGGAATGTTTGTGGGAACACCACATTTTAAGAGCAAATACTGAAGAATATTTGGGAAAAGCAAATTTTGAATTCAGACATGAGCCTTCACACCAGAAACCTGATTTTGGCCCCAATCCAGCAAGATATATAAGCATGCATGTTTAGTGGGACTACTCATGTGCCTTAAGTCATGAACATTCTTGAGTACTTTGAAGAATCAGGCTTCTTAACAGCTATGCTCATCCAATCAGGGAACAGAAACATACAGTGTGCCCACTGTGAACTTCAAAAGTCTCCTAGTGTTCTTCACAGACAAATGAGAGACACTGTCCTTATCCCTAAGGGTTCTTAGGGCCTGATTTTGTAACAATAACTGACTTGAATGTGAGACTACTCATCTGAGCAAGAACTAGCTGAGTGAACAAAGGGTTCCAGGATAGCAGGGCTGGCTCCAGGCACCAGCTTAACAAGCAGGTGCTTGGGGTGGCCAAGGGAGAGGGGCGGCACCTGCAGCAATTCAGGGGCAGCAGGTCCCTCGCTCCCTCTAGGAGCGAAGTACCTGCTGCTGAACTGCCGCCGCCGATCGTGGCTTTTTTTTTTTTTCCAATTGCCGCCGCCAATCACGATCGCGGCTTTTTTTTTTTTTTTTTTTGTGCTTGGAGCGGCAGAAATGCTGGAGCCGGCCCTGCAGGATAGGGTCCTATCCTAAGACATGACAACAGGAGAGAAAATGAGGGTAACAGCTATATGATCATACAATACCTCTGATTAGTAATACATACAGCTTATGGGGTAGGGACTTTAAAAAAAAATAATGATGCTGTTAACAATGGATTTGTACCCCCATAGAAGAAGCACACTTTAAAGGGAAGATGTGAAGAACAGGAAGGAGGCATCAATTACTGGGTCAGGAGGGGCAGATGTCGAAAGCCGTTTATAATAAGGCACAAAAAACCAAGAGACAGAGATGGAAACAAAGGGATCAGATGTTGCTGTGGGGCTAGTGATATGACTTCAAGCAATGATGCCTAACCTGCAGCTGCAGGCAGGTACCTGTGGGTCAAAAGACCCATCAATACTATAGTACTGTTCATGCTCTAGTGCCATGTAGTGTTCAGTAAGTGCTCCTTTAAGGTGACTGAGAGCTCTGTGGTGATAACTTGAGCTACCTGTGGAGTCATGATGCCTCTCACAGACCAGGTATGTCTTACGTTCTCCCCTCCTCCTAGGGAGCACAGAACCTACATCTAGCCTTCTTTCTGCCAATGAACTCACCTCGCTTCTGGACACATACATTGCCTATTTACTCCACCACAAACCTCTATAGGTGTGAGCCACTCCAGTTGTCAAAACATTGGAGTAGCAAGTAGGGAGAAGGTCACACACAGAACCTTGTGCTTGAACTGCTCCTGTCTCTAATGGGCCCTGCTCCAGAGCTGCTTGAAGAACCATCCCTAGGTCACCTAGAAGTGACCCCACTTGTCCAGCCATTTAGGTAGCCTTTCCATTTTTTGCACAATAGTTATCTACTGATGATATGATAATAACAAAAATGTTAACACTGCATCTATCTTTGTTCTGTATTTGTATGCTGGGCCACTTTCCTTATATTTATAAAACAATAAAATAGCTTTCAAATAATATTATCATTATGGGTACATTTGTTTAAATGACAGATTATGCAGCACTTTGTTAAACGCATCACACACCAGGTAAGTAGGAGAACAACATTCTCCCTGCCTCCAAATTTCTACTTGCACCATTAACCAAAAACCTCTTTTTTGGGGAAAATGATTCTTACTACATTTGAACAGAGCACAACTGATCTCATCAGAGGCCTCTAGACACTACTATTATAAACATATAAATAATGGTAAGAAAAGTCTGGATGAACAGTTTAAAAAATAAACCAGAACCTACACTGTAATTTATATTATTCAGATGGAGCCTAAAATTGTCTACTTGTTTGATGTGCCCCAAAGGAAGCTGTCAGATCTAGAGATAAAAGTCCATTAGATCTTCCCAATTCTTTTGGCATTCATCTAAATCCAAACTGAAGTGCAGATTTCACTTGTGTTATCCCTCAAGATCAGATTGTAATGGATATGCAGAGGTTGTACAAGAAGCCTTGTCTCCTAGCATGGCTGAGCAGTCCCCGAGACCCATAAGTCTCAGTTTCATTCCAAAATTTTCATAGCTCTACCTAGCAATCTCTCTCAGGATTACATACAGCAAACAAATAGACCTTACCAACACCAAATGGATAGGGCACCAAAATAATAATTATTCCTCCTCCGCTGAAGGCGGTGACCTAATAAGTCTTTTTCAATCTCTAATTTCTCTGAATAATTGAGAAGCAATCATGCATATTTCATTTGATATAAAACTGGTTGATATAAAGATGAGAATTCATATCACATATTTTACATTATTCATTATGTAGATGCAGCATCAGATATAGCGCACTCTGTATCCTTTTGCTTCCAAAGGGATCCTGAACATTTAGATTCCTCTCCATTGGTTATGATCTTTGAAAAGCTTCACACAGTAATTTTGCTCATTATTATGGGATTCTTCACCCATGTGGGATGGAGACTGCTTGCTAAACAGCCTTGCGATATAGATAGCGTATTGGAATTATCAGGTAAAGAAGATGAGATTGAGGAGGAAAGGGGACACATATAAAGGCATTTGCTTAAGAGTAGACGGTTGCTCCCAAGGGAATGTCCAGATCCCATTGTGGGAGTTTTAAACAATTTGATATGGGATGTAGTTATGTGGAAGTGTCGCCAAATAAAAGGTGACTGAATTATTTTAAAAACAAATACAGTCCCATGGCCAGGTCCTCAGCTGTTGTCAAACGGTATAGTTGATAGAGCTATGACTCTTTCCACCAGCTGAGGATTTGGGGCTCTCTGTCAAAGGGAAGAAAAAACCTCTAGGGGGCAGCTATAAAGGAAAGGTGGCAATGTCTGACATTTCTTTCTGTATATATTATCTCCAACTCCTCTACAAAAGTACTATGTGATCCATGAACCACACAAGAAAGAGAGAAAAGCCATGCTGTGCCATATGTTCCACCCTCAATCAGAGCTCTGCACAGCCCCCAAACCAAGTCAGAATGTCAGTGACAGAATTTGGCCTGTAGCTAGAGCACTTGATGCAGGCTAAACAAACCCAAACAATCTGAATAGAAGTGTTGCTAAGTTATTTTTATAGTGGCTATATATGTAATTTAATTATTACAGATTGGCTACATTTTCTCTCCCATTTGAGAGTGAAATCATAAGCTTTAGGCACTTATCTTGTCAACTGTGTGGGGTTTTTGATTGTGTCTGACATTGCTATAATTAATCATTGATGATGATTAATATTAGTACTACTGTAGTTGCAGGGGCATTTTATATGGAGCACTAATTACAAAATGCAAATACTGTATTTATACAAATACATAATGCTCATAGGTCTCAAATTCAGACAGTTTAAGATATTATTTATCCCCAGTGGATATCTCAGTGTTTGCCTTTAGTAGTATAGAGCTCATTTAGCAATGTATCGCTAGTAAATGATCCACACAGATACAAATATTACAGTGGAGCAGTACAACCAGAATAGTTAAAGGCTGAGAATAGCTTACAGGTTTATATACATGAGTGGTAAGTAATTGTCTCTTATACATAAAAGCTGGAATGGGGCCGCATACCAACTGTCTTCAAAATCTCAGTCCTTAGGAATGTGAAGAATCTCATCTTATTAATATTTATGCATCTTTCCAGTCCACGGGGAGCTACTGCTCCAGCAGTCAATAAATCTAAATTCCAAGATTTCTCTCATGTTATCTGTTGATAACTCTGTCAAATCACAAGACTGATTTTCACAACTCATTGTTTCTCCTATTTTGCTTTGGATTTCCTCTTTCCTGAAGAACTAAAATGAAACTGAAGAGGTTATTAATTTATGAACTGCCTGTATTAAGAATCAGTCTTTTGGGGGAGGGAGGGATGTATCCACACAAAGAGCTGGTATAGGGGAGCAGTAATAAAACCAGGTTTCAGAGCATTAAGAAAGCTAGCATTATGGAGATACCTTTCAACACAGTTCAGTTCTGCAAACTGACCCACCCTTGTGTAGCCTTACCCCATGAGAGAAATCTCATTGACTATAGTGAGACTATGCATGGGAGCAAGTGTCCACATGTATCGCTGTTTTGGGACCATGACCTTAATCACCCTCTGAAGGAATGAAGGAAAAAGTAGGTTTTCTTTCTAGGTGTAACAAACTGGAGACCAATCTTGCAGGCCTGCCACCTTGCTCAGGAAAAACTCTCAGGATCAGGCCCATGATTGCTTTTAAAATGGGTGATAAATATTTATCAGTATGTCCACTTCCAGATTCGGAAAGGGAATACTGTGAATGCAAATGGAGCATGCATTTTTACATCATGCATGCATTGTAGAGACACACATGTTGTAAAAAAATTAGTCCTGATCACATAAAATACTTCATGGTAACCCATTATCTCTAAAAAAGACTAGATCAAAATGCCCCAGACATCAGGAAAATTCCAATTCTTGCAAATATCCAATCAGAGCAAAAACTCAGAACCACACTATTTTCTCAGTAAACGGGGGAGATTCTCTCTCTCTCCACCTTCCTAACATAAACCCTAATCCTGCAAAGAATTACACAGGTTCTTCATTATATGCACTGTGTATAGTCCCACTGAAATTAAGGTCAATGCATAAAAGTGAAGCACATGTTTAAGTCTCTACAGAATCAGGGGCTTACTTCCCTCACCTCAAGAGATGGATATTTTACAACCAGTTTAGCCCTTTGATACTCACAAAGCTCAAGCTCTCTGTGGTTGCAGGTCCCTTTAAATCCTGACAATTAGCTTCAAAATAATCCATTTTATCACTCATAGTGAATGTATCTGACCTACATCTACTATGGCTTATACAGACGGATTATATTGAGGGCAAAATGCCAATGTTTATGATATACCAGACACCTCAGTTCTAAGTCATACCAGAAAGCTAACCAGGGTTTAACGTATTATCTAGCTGTGATATCTGTCACATATGTTGTCTACTTTTCATGGGGCGGGAGGGGCAGAGGATGATAGCAACATGACACCAGAGTTGAGGACTGTTTGGGGCACTTTGCTGCATTTTCATTCTTTCTTTTCTTTTCCAGCTTGTAACCATAACTATGAATTTCATGGCATTTGGATGTTTGCATTTTTAGAATGTTAAACATTCTATTAAATATCTACCCCCCTCACATATCCTTTAAAATTATTGTATATTTACACCTTTAACCTCACCACCTCACTTTAACAAAGCTTTTTTTCTTTGGAAACTCTATTATCATCACGTCACTCTTGAAGAGATCTATTGTCGTTCACTCTTTATACTTATGCCTGGATTGAAAAGTCTTTAGGAAGATTCAAATGGCTGGTACCCAATACATTTCTGTGGCAGTTTTCCTCCCATTTCAGGGAGGAACTGAGTGTATTTAGTCCCAGCTGTATGACACATAAATTAGAATATAAATATAAAACAGATAAGTAAATTGTTGTGCCTAAGTGATGCTTATTGCAGTTGTTAAAGGTAGCATTTTCTAATTTTTGAGTAAAATTATACATAGTTTGGGTTAGACTTTAATTAGTTAACTGTTTTTCAGAAGACTTATTTAGCAATATTCTTGATTGACACAAATTGATCACAGTTTGGCTTGTAAAGTTGAAGTTTTCACCTTCCCTCCTCCTATTTAATAAAAGCCTGCTCTCTCTAAGTGCATATTTCCAATTTTCACAGCTCAGCCCATGTTGTGCACTGTATTGCCTGAGGTTCATGACTCCAAGCTGGGACTTCCACTGTGTGTTCTGAAAGCCAAGAGAAACTGCATTCATCATTCAGTCATTACGAGGAAGAGAGCCAGAAGCCTCAATTTGCAGGGCTGTTCAAAAGAAATCTGCCAGAAAGTTATGGCTAACAATAGAAAGAAAATTATTTCTTTTTAAAGCATTACAAAACAAAACAAAAAACTGAAAAAATTTAAAAGTCAAGGTTTTTAACTCTTATGGGAGGTAACTAACAAGTTTAAAAAAAGGCATTTCTGAAGTTCAGTAAGTCACAGATCTACGGAGACAAGACTTTGTTCTAAATGGTGCTTTAAGAAGCAGGAATGTTTTCCATCATGTTCATTTATTTTCTATAACTATGAAGAATCAGCATGTCCACTCTCTATAGCCACCCTCACGCGTCTCTCAGAATTCTAGCAGTACAGTTGCAGCATAATCTACATACTCGCACAGCCCTTGAGAAGCCCAAGTTGAAATAATTTCCTCTGCCACTACTGGTGCCTTGCCATGCAATGCCTACAGTATACAAAAGCTCCATGGAAGTCAAATAGCAGCCCTCCAGCAGCCCCCATGGGAGAATTATGAAAGTCTCTTTGATCTAGACGTGCCTTTTCACTCTCCGCTAGAATGTCGAGCCAAGGATCCAACTGTTCCAAAGGCAGTTGCTCTTCCACTTGAATTTAAAAAAATATAAATAAATCCTAGTGCTGTCAAGTAGTATCTTCTTCCAGGCCTTTAACTCAAAGAGTACAAGTCTGTTGCTGCTGAGTAATGGTGTTTCTTCTATTCATTAGAAATTGAAATTGTAAGCATTGAAAAAAGGTTTAATTACACAGTATAGAGATAGAACCATAGAAGATGCCTCGTCCCTAACCTTAGCAGACTTGTGCTGGGGTGGGCACACTCTGTACTTGTTCAGGCAGGAAAAGGGTTAATTCTCTACAAAAAGTAAGGCAGGCAGAGGACTTTTCATGCCCTGAAGAAGCTGCTCAGCCTGCTAATTAGTGATAATGTCACCAGATCACACACATACTTGGGAAAAGACAGCTGCTTGAAATTGGTCAGAGGGAATAAGAAGAGGCCTGCCTCTCTTTTTTCAAGTCTGCCTAGGAGAGATGCAGATTCATAAAGAGCTGGCAGTCTCTCCATCTAAAGAGTCTTGGATGGAGGTGGGAGACTGGAAAAAAGAAGCCTTCAGAAACAGAAGTTTGTTAACTTTGGCATTTCCCCCCAAAACTCTGCCCAGTGAGAGGGCCTTTTACTGCTGCTCTTGGGCCTCCATCTCAGTATGGTCCTGCTTCTTGGTATACTAGGCTGAGTTGTTTCTTTCCTCTGTTAGCTGTTGCTCCAACTCCTGCTTAGGTCCAACCTGGAGAAGATCTGCCACTAGTAACCCCGGTGCACAGTTAGGTCATCCAACTTGCTTCTACTCCTGCCACTTACTTGAGTTATCTAAGCCAGGCATTGCTCTGCCACTCGGTTGCACAATGGTAGTGGTAAGAACAAAGTCAAAGTATTTGTCATCCAAGCCAAACAAGAGCCAGACAAAAAAAATATTTTCCTTGCAACCTCTGACTAGCCACTTCTGTACCTCATGGCATCTCTCTTATGTGAATTCAGGCTTTTCCCACCTTCTTTTTCTTGCTTTGGGACTTGTGTGGTATTAGGCTCTGATAGAACTGGCACCTGCCTTCAGTCCCTCTTTACAATGGGTGTTGCCTTCCTTGTAGTCAGTGCCTTTTGAAAATCCTGGCCTTGGCCTTTTTATTGACAACCTGGGTATGCACATGATGCATATTACAGGTGGGGGATTTGGGTCCCCCCCCCAGGAGTCTAAAAGAGATAGATGCCCAACATCCATTAACTTTCAAGGGCAGTTGGGTGCTTAGGTGTCTTTGAAAATCCCAGGCAATAAACACACTAGATTTCCTCAGCAAACTAAATGAGAAAATAGAGACAGTAAGGGATGTAAAGAGACCTGTTAATTTTCATTCTGTCCACATGAGTAACAATCATAATAATTAGACATCTAGTACCACTTGTACCCCATGAATGGCAAGTGGGCAATCATCTATTTTTTTCTGGAATTCTACATAAGATGCTTTTCCTCTGAGGAGGCAGAGTATTCCAACTATTGAGAGGATGCTGTGGCAGAAAAAAAATTAGTTTAGAAAACAATATCCATATCCTTATGATCCACTTCTACATTTTTATTCATTGCATTATGGCACTACCTCTCTTGCCTCAACATATGCCTCTTCTTTTCCCTCATGCACCAGTCTACTGTTGTAGCCCTTAAGCATTGTTTCCCCTCTACCCCCAGACATAAAGGGCTATTCCTTTAGATGGGTCATTTGGTTCCCATTGTATCTATGAAAAGGAATAGAATGGTGGTAGGTCATCTTTGTGGCTCCCTGATCCTCAAGCTGCTGTACACTAGGCCTGTTCCAGGCCTCAACAAAGAGCAAGTAAGTTAGTAACAACTCCCAAGGGACAGTTGCCAGAGCCACAGATCAGTGGGCTATATCAAGGAGAGAAAGAAGAGGAAGTGGCATAGTTAGTGTCTATACTGGCCCTATACCACTGAAGGATTCTTCTTCCATAAAGGACTCCTCAGTTAGCCTCAGTTGCTTAAACCAGCTATAATTATGTTTTGTGCGGCTTAACAAGTGAAAACCAGACCTAACAGGACTGAGGATGTGGTCCACTGTATTTAGAGGATTGTCATGGGAATCCCAAAGACTACTTTTGTATCACTTGTGCATTAAGGAAATCCCAGTCATACAAAGATCAACTTTCAGTTCCTTTGCAATATAAAAATATTTTTGGTTGATGTTTATGCAAATATTTTTCAGGTACCATTGCAAAGGTCAGTGTATGTCTAAATGCTGAAGGTACCTAATAACTCCTGAATATGGTAGTTGTACTGTAGGGTCCGTAAATCACCTGCTGGAATGATGCAATGACTCTCCCCTTTAACTCCCACTAGAAAATACCCACCCCAATACTAAGCACAGCCAAACTGGAATTAATGCATTCACTGGCTTTGGAGCCCAGTTCTGTCCCTGAAAAGTGATACTGGTTTTATATTAAAGTCAAGTGCTATGGGCTAAATACATTCTAGCAATAAGAAAGTGCTCTATTCCTTCTGCAGATTATTACTTTTTATGTATCCAGTTTGGAGATGATACACACAGTGATTCATTCATTCTACCCTCTTTTAACCTACCAAATTCTTTCTGGTTGCAGATGCTAAAACAACCCGTCTCTAACATATTAATCCTGTTCCCTAGTGGGTTGTGCTTGTGTCTTCTATGTTTTGGAATCAAATATGCGGTTTGCTTTGGGCACTCATTCTGAATACAGTGCCCTACCAATGTAAAATATTAGTCTCAAAACCTCTCCAATATGCCTGAGTAGGATACCTCAACATGCCTTACCATTTTATGCCTGTGAGCTTTCTAATGTAATTATAGCAAAAAGAGAGCATATATTTTTAAGGGCAACTTTTATTTTTTTCAACACCCATAGCTGAATGGGTGTTGAAATATTGCAATCCTAACAGCTCACTTCCACACCTTCCTCTCTTCTACACACAGCTGTTACTTTTCCAATCCTTTCCCTAGTTATTTTCATTACTTCATCTGTAAATAAAATAAAAAGAAAAATTCAAAGTTAAGCCTGCTATTAGCAGCCAAGAGTATGAGCCATCAGCTTGAATGTAGTTGCACCAATGAACACCAGCAGAGAATTTGACTCTGTGTTCTTATAATCCACCCCCATTATGACTAGGAACATTGCAGAGGGACTCAGAGCAGTGCACAATCATATCTTCAGTAATACCTGATCTGGATCACAGTTTTGCACACAGTACTCTGTTGCTATATTGCCAACTGCAGGCATTCAAAAATCATGAGTCAGGCCCCAACATCATGAGAATGTTTTAAAAATTATGAGTTAAATATTAGAGCTCAAAAATCAGGAAAATTAAAAGGCCCTAGTGTTCATGGTTTTCCAGCTTTTTCTTTGCAATCATAAGGACCAGAACCTTGCCTTTTCCCCTCCATTGTTAACACACACACACACACACAGATTATCAAGTAATCACCTCATTACAGGACATTGGGTTTTAAAAAAAAAAAACACCAAATATCGTGAGAGTTGGCACCACTCCTGCAAATTGAGGTAATTGTTTAAAAAGAAAAACCACCACCTTCTAGGTTGCATTTGCTAGAAATCCAAAAAGGGGTCCAGCTATAGAAGTCTTGCAACATTTGTGTCTGTGCTAGTTCTGTTCATGCTATTTGTTTGTTTGATGGAAAAGTGGGTTTTCAATGTAAAAACACTGCTTTCTGCCAAAAGTTTTGACTTTCCAGTTTTGGGGGTTCTGATGAAAAAGTTGACATTTTCTATAAAAAATTCAGTAAAACAAAATTATTTGTTTCCAATCTAAATTATCTATGAGAAAAAAAATGTCCAACTTGCTCTACTTTGTTCTTGATTGCATTGCTTCTGTTATTTGTTATACTTTTAGGGTATGTCTACACTGCAGTCAGAGGTGTGATTGTAACTGGTTCCCAGATTAAAGCTAGCGTGGGTAATGTACTTGCATTGCTAGAGGATTTGTGCAGTCCACACTGAAGCCCACACCACTGTGCCTTCACTACTAGTATTAGCCATGTTAGCTAGGTTAAAGTAGGGTATGCCTGCCTGAGCTGCGATCACACCTTTAATGTGAGAATCACTCTACAGTCAACACTTAGAATCGCAGCACTTTGTGGAGCCAGCCCTGGGAGCCCTAGTCACGGACCAGGATCCCATTGTGCTAGGAGTTGTACAAACACTGACCAAAAAGAAAGCCCTTGCCCCCAAAAGATTATAATCTAAGTAAAAGACAAGAGACAGATGGTTCCAGACGTATGGGTCTACCCTAATCTGGCTGCAACCCAAGATATATATGTGCATATACAAATGTTCACCTTTGTAATTAGCCAGCTTCTCACGCTTTACTTAAGCAGTAATATCAGCCCAGTGCTTAAGACTGCAGTCACTAGTAAGGAAGGGACTGTGTCATCTCTAAATAAATCATGCAAGGTTAATTACCAGGATATTTTTGTATAAAAAGAAGCTCTGAAGGGAAAGAAGACTCATAGAAGAGTATGTGGTGATTAAATACAGGAAAAACATTAAATTACTTTTTAAGCCTTGCTGAAAATAAAGCCCATCTTTCTTTCTGCCCAGAAGCTGACTCTGTCACTGTTATTGTGCTTGATCAAAACTCAGCATCTCTGTAGCCCATATTTTTCTCTCATAGGATATCTATGTTGCTAGGATGAGCAGAATTTAATGAGGACTAACAGAGTAGCTCTCACATGCAGATGTATTGCAGATCTACAAAATGTCACCAGAATTTACTGAGCTTGTCAAGGACTCCTTTGTTACAGCTTTTGTTTTAAATCCAGTACAGTGTCAGTCTCCAGGGCCGAAAGTTAGTCTTTTTAAAAAGAGGTCCAGATTTATTCCCCCTGCTTTGAATAAGTAAGTATGTGTTTTGTTGAAACCTCCCGAGAAGTAAATGGATTTACTCTGGAATCTCCTATTGTTTATGGGTTTGATGAAAGCATTTGGCACTTAATGATTCCCAGACTAATCTGAGGGTTTTTTAAGAAAGAAAAAAAAAAACAGAAGAAATTGAATATGCTGAGTGTTAAAATGTTTTCCACAAAACCGTACAGCAAACTTAATATAAAGACTTACTTCAGGTATCAGAGATTGTTAGGTCAGTAAGCATTACACCATCATACTTCTTAAGCATCTAGACTCAGTATAAACCCATATTCTGTTTAAAAAAAAAAAACAAAGCAAAATAAAAAGTATGGAAAAATAATTAGTCCATCCAGGTGGCCTCTTGAAACCCAAACCTTTTCCTCTCTACTCTAGTTTAATTATCTACCACTCCTCCCATATTCGACTTTCCCACAAAATTTAGTACTCCCTCTCAATCACTTTTGCAATCTACCCACTAACCATCCCTTTAATAGCCATAAATATATTCATTTCAACCTGCAATAAATTAAGCACACTGCGAGTGTATTTACAACTGCAAAGCTAGATTGTTGGACAGATTTGTCATTAAATACTATGGAATAAAACAACTTTAGTGGAACACTTCCTGAGCAATTATTTAATTTTAGTTCTGCAGGCAAAGGGGCTCATTGAGCAAGACCTCTAATAAAAGACACTGGCACCAAAAATGCACAAAGAAGGTCACAATAAGTTGAATCTATTTGAAACATTTATATAGGGACAACTGTAGCAGCAGCATTGGTGGTGGTGGGGAAGGGGGATAAATACTATTTATATTACAATAGAGAGAAACTACCAAACAAGCTTACATAAATATTTTAAAATCGACACACAGAGTTTGGATTAAAATACAGGGAGTTAACGGATCTATGCACTACCAGTCATATTTTGCATAGTGTGTGTTTATACTCCATTTCTTTCAGTGTAAATATTACTGGGAACTGTTGCTGGAGTGTATGTAGAGTTCAATAACAATTAAGAGGTTAATTCCAAATAAATCAAAACTAGAAGTCAGTTACAGCACCATGGTTGAGATTGGGATTAGGCCAAAGAAGTGGTCATTATAGAACAGTATAATGAGAGGGAGTGTTTTGGAACTTCCTGCTCCAACATGTTCCGCAGATCCCCCAGAGCAAATGTACGGGGTTGAATACAGAAAAATATGGTGTCTGGCCACTCAGATCCCCCTGCTCCTCTGAAGCCATCACCAGGGCATGGCACTGGAAGAGAGTGGGAGGAAGGAAATACCTGCCAAATTAAAATGGAATTCCTGATCCATTTAACCCATTGTACTCACCAAAACCTGGCTCTCCTCTTCAGATGTGGCTCGTTTAGGGCTTAATCAATCTCCAGCTGACCTCATTAGGCCATTGGTGGCCTCTCACTCCATCATACTTCCCACACTAATGGTCTTTGTGGTAGTCCTGGAATCAGGCTTTATAATTCTTGTCACTCCCAGTCCTTCCCCTATCTCCTTACTGCATGCTTCACCCACACAGTCTCCTCATTCAAAGTGCTTCCGATTGCCAAGTGCATCTGGGTTTTCTCTTCCTTCTCCCTCTAAATGGCTACTGTTGGTTGTCCTCTAGCTCAGCATAATCTTCCCCCTCTGAATTTATTATTTGTCATAACACCCAAAGTATGCTATATACTTTGCAAACAAATAACAAGCAAAGATCTCTTCCCTGAAGGCTTCTCTAGCCAAATAAAGTAGCATTTGGCTGTCCCTCTTGCTTTCATCTCAGCCCCCTACTCTGTGATTTTTAACCTCTGGTGATGATCTACCTGACTCTTCTGTCTCTCACTTCCATAGGTGCTGGAACTAGGGATACTGGGGGTGGTGCTGCACCCCCTGGCTTGAAGTGGTTTCCATCATATACAGGGTTTACAGTTTGGTTCAATGGCTCTCAGAGCCCCTGCTCACTTCTGATTTCAAACTTCCTCATTTTATCTGCAACTCTGAGTCAGTTCATGGACTTACTGCTTTGGTCACCCTATTGACTGCTCTTCACAAAAGTGCCACTTCAGTCTTTCCAGTCACCACCTTATTGTCTATAATATAACTTCCTCCTTCTGCATTCTCTGATTTTACTAGTCATTTTCCCTTCTTCCCTCCAGCGTCCCTGACTTTTTCATAGAATCATGGAAATGTAGGACTGGGAGGGACCTCAACAGGTCATCTAGTCCAGTGCCAGGCATTGAGGCAAGACTGAGTATTGTCTAGACCATCGCTGACAGGTGTTTGTGGAATCTCGGTCATTGGAGATTTTTAAAAACAAATTAGACAGCCTCCCTAGTAATTTGTTCCACTGCTTAACTACCCTTACAGTTAGGAAGTTTTTCTTAATGTCTAACCTAAATCTCCCTTTCTGCAATTTAAGATCATTATTTCTTGTCCTGTCCTCAGTGATTAAGCAGAACAATTTATCATCCTCCTCTTTATAACAAACTTTAACATACATGAAGACTGTTATTATATCCCCCCATAGTCTTCTCTTCTCCAGACTAAACAAACCCAATTTTTTTTTCAGTCTTTCCGCGTAGGTCATATTTTCTAGACTTTTAATCAATTTTGTTGCTTTCCTCCTGGACTTTCTCCAGTTTGTCCACACCTTTCCCAAAGAACTGGACACAGTACTCCAGCCGAGGCATTATTAGTGCTGAGTAGAGTGGAAGAATTACTTCTTGTCTCTTGATTACAACACTCCTGCTAATACATCTAGAGAATGGTGTTCACTTTTTTTGGCAACAATTTTACATTGTTGACTCATATTTAGTTTGTGATCCACTTTGACCCCCTTTTCTGCAAAACTCCTTAGGCAGTCATTTCCCATTTTGTATTTGTGCAGTTGGTTATTCCTTTCTAAGTGTAGTATTTTGCATTTTTTCTTATTGAATTCCATCCTATTTATTTCAGACCATCTCCAGTTTGTCAAGACCATTTTGAATTCTAATCCTGTCCTCCAGATTTGTCAGATTTCAGTGCCCTTCTTTCCCCTATTGTCTTCACTAATACCAACAGCTCCAACTTCAACTTCCCTTTCAATATCCTTTACCCTGTTTTCACCCCTCACTCTATACCACCAATCCCAAGCTACTTCCTCTGCACTTATTTCCATGCATTCCTTTGATCTTGTCTTTTATAGACATCCAAGGACCACATGGACTTCCTCTACTAAAAAGATCATCTGTGTTTTCTTTTACCTTCTCTATAAACCCACAATACTTGTAGCCTTGTCTCTGCCTTAAACCCTTTCTCCTCCTCTCTTCTGCCCAGGATCTCCTTAATTTCTCTAAGGAGAAGATAGTTCTGGCTTGACTTTCTCACCCAATCCCTCTCCCCTGTGCCCCTTTCCTGCCTTCAGCATTCCTTTAAACAATTCATCCTCTCTCCATTGCTTTCCCTAGGGCTCTGTTCTTAATGTCAATCCGACTGTTGTATATGCTCATTTAGTTCACATGATAAAAGTTCTTTTGAAGTTTTTGTTAAAAGAATGTCTTTATTTACAGAAACTGGCTCATATGTAGATATCAGTCCAGAAAACAATGTATGAAATGCCAGTTACTAACAAGGTCGGTCATCACAAGACCTACTCATTAAAATTTAAAGGATCATCTATTAAAAAAAACAAAACAAAACAAAAAAAATTGTTTAAATGTATATATTTGAAAAATATGTACTTTGTGGCCTTTTTCACACATGATTCAAAATGTGTATATGTTTCCTAGACAGTCAAGACATTAAATTTTATTTTAAAAAACCTACAGTATTCAAGTAAAGTTTCAGTGCTATATTTATATGTCTAACAATTTTAGATGAAATCTTTAACATGAGAAAAACAGAAGCACTTTGTAACTTGACTGAGCATGTAAATCTATCTTGCAGGATAAAGTTATTCCACTTCCAAGAATATGAATTCTGTGCAATTAGGATAATAACCATCTGTTGATATTCCTTCTCTCCTGGGGAGCTTGATTGCAATTCTCTATAATGAAACATTGACAACAGATTGCTCAAAAAAAATCCCTGAAACAACTTGTAAATCAAATGCGTATCTTTCAAAGTCATTCTCTCATTTCATCATAGCTTTTCACTTTTACTTTACACATCTAAAATCCAAATGTTGTTCTACATTAGAGCTGTGGGAGCTTTGAATTATACTCCTGGCAAGAAATCCCTCATTTTAAAAAGAAACTCCTTGAGTTCCCCACCTCTAAGGAGGAAAAACTAAATATATTAAACTCCAAAAACAGTCAGCTTCTAAAATGTAGAACATTATTGGCCTGAGCCTGTGAAAGATGTTCAAGACTTCTTGCTTGCTTTTCAGTAAAATTGTGTTTAATGAGGAGCCTGCAACTTCTCAGGACATCTCCACTCAATAGCCATATAAAACCAGTATGTCATGGCAATGGCCTACCTGCTGCCAAATAACCTAAAAAACCCAATTGTTACACTTGTGAATACAAAAAGCAGCTCATTTTCTGCTTTGCTCCAGTTACTATTATGCCTATCTCTCTACTGACTAAATAAAAGATGACATGAACAAAAGCGGTTACAAATCCAACCAGAACTGACTCTCTAAATCTAATCAAAACAACCATCTTGTCAAAAATCCCACAGCACAGAAACATTTGCAGAACTGCAACAGGCTTGTGCTCTTTAGTAGAGGAATAGATTCCAGTCTCTCAATTACACCATTGTAAACCTGGAATAGCTTTTCAATTCAGCTGAGTTACTTCAGGTTTATAGCACTGTAGCTAAGATCAGAATCTAGCTGACAGTGTTGAGAGTTTGGACGGAAATTTGTTAATGTTTGAAGCAAAATATTGTTCTTTTCAGTTTAATTTGTGTAATTACAATGATGGTTCAAAGGTCAAACAATCATGTGTTTACTCCCACAGCTTTCCTCCACATAGTACCTTAAAACCAAAGTCTTTCTCCCTGAAAGATGACCACTTTGTTGGCTGGATATAGCATTCATTTACTAATAAATTTTGTGGAGTAGTTTCCCCACAAAATTTTGCTTATCATTTGTGCTGCTTGACTACAAACATCAAGAAGGACATCATATTTTAATAGTGGTCAAATAACTGGGGAGTTATCTCCCTCTCCCCCCCCCCCGCCCCCCCCCGATCTAGCAGTAGAGTAAGTTGTTCATTTATGGAGGAATAAAATGTAAAACAGAATTCCAGGTAAAGGCCCACTAATCCCAGAAGCAAAGAATATTTTGCCGATGCTTGTGTTGCCATCTGCTTATGTGAGTGTGCTAAACAGTGCACTGCTCCAATTATTGAGCAACAACAACATTTAGGATAATACGTGTAACCCCTTTGGAGATGGTGCTCCTGAAATATCACACTGACCCTCCCAGGGACGTACCCCAGACTTTAGTAGCAATGGTGGTAGAGGCTCAAGCCTTTTTTTCCCAGATTGCCTAGGATATGGGGCAGAGATCGAACCAGCTAGCAACACTACCAGAACCAGTTATAAGCCAGAACGCAGAGACAAAGAATTTGTTTTTACTTTTGGCAGAGTTTGGACTTTGGAGTGGAGCCGAGACACAATGAGGCCCCTTCCACCCTCCATATTCCTACTCGAACGAAGACTTTGGGATTTCTAGGACATTGGACAGTGTTATCTCAGGACAGACCAGAAACCCAGGAGGCTGAGGAGAGTCACCGTCAGGTTCCCAAGAGCCAGCCTAACTACACATTTGAATCCAGTCCAGAAAGCCACAAAGACAATCTTACCATCCTTGGTGAGGATACTTTGTAAGAACATCTGTTTCTTTATTATAATATTATATTTTAAGATGGTCCCCAATTTTAGTGTTGCACCATCCATCAAAGACTGAGCCCAATCTTACTATTTGCCTGCACAGGTGCTGGAAGGGAGCACAGGGTGGTTTGTAAAGGCTGTAAAAAAAAAAAAAAAAAAAAAAAAAAAAAAAATTGGGACATGTAGATATTATTGTTTTTGTCTTTTATTATCCTAATCCCCTTTTCCACTATCCTTTATCCTGACTTCCCCAACCTAATGAAGCCCCAATTACTGTTTCCTTAGTCTGGGAATTGTAATAGCTATTTTATTTATGTGTGCTCTAACACCTTTGAGATTTTGTGTTGAATATTTTTCCTGAGGGATAAGCCCTCCATATTCTCTGCACTAGAGTGGGGTTCCTTGGGTGGAGGCATCAAGCGTCCTTATAAATGAGCCCAGCACCCATGCCCTGAGGAGAAAAGGGAGAAGGCTGCGATCACACCTCAGGACTAGAGTTATGTATGCGTCTTAATTCAAAAGAGACTGAGAACAGACTGTTATTACTGACTGATGGGGTCTGCTGAAGCATGAAAGACATAAGCCATGTGACAAGTTCTTCCACTTCCACTGAAAGCATGGGGTTGGGAGATAGTTGCTTTGAAGCAGGTGTCTCACAGCCACTAACATTTTCCTGCAAATAGCTCCCTGTTTACTCATGCAATATCATCATCCTTCAGTAAAGCCTCTTTCCTCCTTATCCAATTCACAATAGCAATGTCTTCATTACAAAAAATAGTCATTATGATAATACAAGTAACCACCACATTGAGATTCAATTAACCCAATGAAAAATCCTATTGGAGATTAGTGGTGTCAATGCAGATATTTCTTGGGGGGAGGAGGGTACAAAAGTCCAGTCCTTGCTTCCTCTGGTCTCCCACAGCAGGGGAGTCTCCCCTTTCTCTGAACCACACAGTGCATGATCCAATGCTTCCAGGAGTCAAGTTCTCAGAGACTCCTTTATGCTCCATCGTACAGAAACGGACTTCTGATTGGCCAGGTTGCAACACCACTCACTGAAGTTAGCCCCGTCACCCTGCCCTCCGGACGTAAGTATGCTTGGTTTAAATCTCAATGGTGTTGCGACCACAGCCCATGAAACTTTGAGTAAGGCATGGGGAAAGAAAATTCATCCTACTAAATGGCCAATTGGTGCCATTAGTGGAGACAAGGCACTGTAGTTTTTGCCTCTATGCAGCTAGTCAAGGTGTGTGGGGTTTATACTGTAATGCAATGTCAATTAAGCCCATGTCCAATGTGCATTATTTAAAAGCAGAATATGTAAATGAATTATTTTTTTCTTATCAAGAAACATAGTTGCTTTGTAGAATCACTCAAGCAAAATGTGAAGTATAATATATTAATTAAAAAACTCCCTAACCAGTGTAAAGAGCAAGCACTCCTGGGCAGTGAAACAGTGCTGTTTGTGCCCTTTCTAGTTAAGGAGAATTTTGCCTTTGGCTTCTGTGAAAACAGGAGCAGACCTATAATTTCTGCTGCAAAATATTCTGTTAACATTGGAACACTGGAAATGCAGAAGGAGATAAGACTAGTTGTCCTTCTAGTCCAATATTTTGTTCACCAGGGTCCTGATTCCATGACAAGCAAAAAGGCTCCCACTGACTTCAGCTGGGTGTTGGATAGAGTCCCAGATGTTTCAGAACAAAGGCAAGACACTTCCTAATAGATAATTATAGAATAATATGCTCATAGGGAAAGTTTTTGGATTTCTCTGATGCTTCTATTATTTATTTATACAATATATTCACATTACTGGTATAAATTAACTACAGCATGAAATGAGATAGTAGATACCAGTATATATTCTGTTGTATAAAACAAAACAAAAAAAACATTTCTGCAAACAAAGTAGGCAGATAATCGTAACAAAGATCATTTCATTATCTCTGGCAATTCAATCAAAGGGGTGGAGCAAAGCTATTGGCATTTGAGAGTTAGAATACTGCAAGAGGGGTAAAATAGAAGACAAGCTTTCTGATTAGTCTTAATCCAAGTATAAAATTCAATGCACAGTGTAAGATAGTACACAGCAGTACAATGCAATAAAATACAGTAAAAAAACCTCTTTCTGCACATGAAATAGATTTAAACACAACTCAACATTTAAGCTTTTAAGTGTCCATTTACACACATCCCGAAAATATTTGACTACACCCAACATTGTCTAGGAATATAGAAACTGCCAGACTATATCAGACCAAAGGTCCATCTGACAATTACCAGAACCAGAGCCCTCTGATTTTGTTATATCTTTGACTATCTGTATTTGGTTGGGGCAGTTGATAAGACCAAAAGCACAGCTTTGTGCTTAACCAATTCAACTGGGTCATCATAACTGTATTAATATTGTCATCATGAACTTACATTTCCCTTTAGCTGTGATGGTAATATAAGAGACAACATTGATTTTGAAAGTTACTTCAACTACACACTACAAAGAAAATGTAAGTTTATATTGTGTATGGTTATTGAGAAGTTAAAACTTTGAGACCACTGAAAATAATCCTAAAACATGCACTAGCCATGTAGCACAAAGTAACATCAAAATAATCCTATAACCACACCAGATGCCAGTATACAGATGTACTAGAATATACAGCATAAAGCCTTCTCTGTCCTGCTTGATTAAGAGAGACTTTAAAATACACACAAATAGCTATAGTCCCAAAGCATGCGTCACTACTTGTAAACTGTAAGCACCTGGCTGTTCAGCGATCGAATACCTCTTTCGGGCATTTCAACATATTCATAGCTTTTAACCATTATCTTGGGCTCACTACACCTATAACCCAGATAGAAAGTAAATTGGGAGAAGATTGCTTCTATAAAATCATCCCAGAGTGTTTAAACGTAATGTATTCTCTATTTCAAATCACTCTTCTGGCCAGTAAATGCTGACACTGCTTATCCTTTACCCAGCATCTTCTCTTTAATGATTCATTGCCATTTTGGAGGATTTTTAGACTGTTTCTGGACCACTGACATCTGCTATCACTTTGCACAGTGCTGTGGTTTGTCACATCAATATAGTCCAAGGGACAGTACTCAGACTGTTCTTAGCACGGAGGTAAAAAGTTCAATAGAGCCAAGGAACATCCATAAGAAATGAACTATGGGAGGAGTTTAAAAAGCAAAGTGTGGTTAATTGTAGATTATCCATTAAAGGGGTCAGTACTATATGGTAAAATTACTAGATAGAAGTTGGATACTATTTTTTGGATTAATTAGAAGGGCAAAAGCAATAACTCCTATATCTGTAATTTTCCTATGCAATACATCTTAATATGAAAAGAAACAATTCCTTCTTCCTGTATTTTGTAACAATTGCAGGGCAATTATGCTGCACTTCATGGTCACTCAGAACTTCATGGCAGCAGCCAGGATAGTGAATTCAGGTCCTCCCACTCCATAATCAGTAACCCATTCAACATTTCTTACCTGAGAATCAACCTTAGCTAGTAGGAGTAAGGGTCTAGGTCACACAATGAGTAGCTCTGATTGCATTAATTAGAAGGCAGTAGCATATATACTAGCCTCTTTTTTACATTTCAGAATTTGGTTATGAACAATAGGCCTGATTCTCCTCTCAGGAGAGCAGGAAAAACTCAAAATCAAGCCATTTATGGCATTTTGGCTTGTGCCTGCCACCTCGGGAGCAATAGCCAATCCACTATGAACTAGCCCTGATTTTGTGCTGTGGTCATAAAGAGACCATGGGCTTGTCTGTATAGAGAGTTAGTGTGGTGTGTGGCAAGCTGGGGTATGAATCTACAGAACACTAGCCTTCCGTATACTAAGTTATTATGTGGGCCCTGCTACCAGACACTAAAAGTTCTGTAGTATGCTGGGACCTGCCACTGTTTCCTTCACCCATTTTCACCTGTGCTCAAATCTAGAGCACAGAGTTCAGCCAAGAGAACTGTGCTGAGTAGAGGCAGGGAGGGGAATCCTTCTCCCAAGCTATGGAGTGGCAGCACAAGTTGTAATGTGCCTTAGTATGGCCTCCTGCAGGAAGAGGAGGAGGGTTTTGTGCTGTGGTAAATCTTTAAGTGGTATACCTGCTCCACCTCTGCCCCAGTTTCTCCTGCACATGTAACATAGGGAGCTTGCACAAAGATGGTCTCCACGGTAGCCATGACATCCAGACATCTTGCTCAGCAAAACTGAATCAGTTCTGCTTTCAAAGGGCCCCCCCATGATCACAGGCAAGTGGGCTGGATTTACTCTGTTGAAACCTAAACCAGCATTAGAGCCCAGCTGCCTAGACATGAAAGTGGTGTAGTTGGTTAAAAACTTTGATTCAGAAGATTAAACATATAGCCTTTTGACGTGAACATCAAAACTGGAATTTGCGTCTTTACTTTTCCAATAACCTTGCACATTTTAGAGACTACTGAGTGTAGGGTGGCCAGATGTCCCGATTTTATAGGGGCAGTCCCGATATTTGGGGCTCTTATATGGGCACCCATTCCACCCCCGTACCAATTTTTCATACTTGCTGTCTGGTCACCCTGAGTGCCATTGGGCCACATGCACACCCAGGACAGTAACTGCTCATCTGCTTCTATTCACTGTAAAAAACCAATGCTTTTGATCAATCAGCAGTGATCAGCATTCATTCGAGGGAATTCTTCTTTGAAATGTACCTTCATCTTGATAAATTATCTCAAATTGGCCCATAATGTAAACACTAGAGCAAAAAGCTGCAGTTGCTGCTTTATGCAGAACTTTATCTGATTACCAGATTTCAAAGCAGCTAAACCTGTGAAAATCTACCACATAAAAGATTCAAACTGGATTTTTTGAATCCACTTCCTTGTTTTTAAAACCTAGCAAAGAACCTAAAATTTAGCATAGTTTTGTCTGTTTCATACAGAAATACCTGCTACAGTTTGTCACCAAAGTTTATACCCTATTGAGACTACTACTTTATAGAGAGCATTTTGCATTGATACCTGAAATGAGAAAACCACCACTGCTTTGTGGTAAAACCATAAAGCAAAAAGGCTAGAAAATACTTCAATACATCATGAGAATAAATGTTAAAAAAAAAAAAAAAAAGATACTGGTTAAGCAAATTTATGTATATATAAACATTAAAGAGAAATTTACTAGTGCCAGAAGTAACAAATTAACATATTCCTATCCAAAGACATCAATATTTTAATTGTTTTATTCAAAACCAATGACTGACAAAGAACATTGCAGATATAGAAGGTAAATCAATTGATCTTTTTCAGACTGCAGTAGCTTTAATGCAAACGAAAGCAATTTTTTACGCATAGCATCTGTAACTTTTTAAAAAATTATAAATGCTTTAGGATTGGGAGCACCAGCTGGTGTTAGACTGAAGGAATCCTTATGACATCAGCAAGCAGGAATTGTATTTCATTCACCCTTTTCACCATGGTAAAGAAGTCAACATGATCCAGATGGTTGGTCTGGGTGTTTAAGAGCGTCTGCTTTGTAATTGTTATCTGAGACACAAGTCCTTTCTTAATAGTGCTGAAATAATTGATTTCATCCAGCAGTAAAGAACTCAGAAATTCAGCAATCTTCTTCCATTATTCTTCAGGGCTAGGAACCTTCTAAATGGCTTAACATGTTGCTGGTTACCATGAAGTTATGTAGTTTACCAAGAGACCAAACAAGTCAGGAGAAAATTGTAATCCAATGATCTGATTTCACTAAGTAATAGTATACTAAGAGTGTTAATTGGAGTGCTAGCAAAGTGCTAAAGGACCCTATTTTAATTTTTTGAAAACTGTCATTTGTAATTTCAAATACATAACATTAAAGTGGAAATACTTTGAATTCCTACAGATCTATTTTCAATTGTGTATGAAGGTGTGAGATTGTTTATTTTAGAAAAAAAATCAAAACAAGTTCTCAGTTTGTACTTCACTATATAATACTCCTTAATATAAATGCATACACTGCTTCTGGGATGCAAAGTATTCAGATACAGTATATTCTTCTGCAAAAATATATTGTTGCTTGCATGGATACTTTTTTTTTTTTTTCTTACGAATCCAGCAGACTTGGAGGAAATAAGCATTCCATCTTTGCTGTGATAGAATTTTTGACAGTGTTTACTTAACACTCAGGAGCTGGGTTTCTCAGGATAGAAGAGATACGGTCCTCTTATTAAAGGCCTAATCCAACTCCACTTCAGTCAGTCTAACTGCAGAAGCATCCACTTCCTTCTGATCTTGGCCAAGCTTTTGAAAAGCACAGTGGGCATGCTTAGAGGCTTACTTTTGTCATTAGCATAGACACACTCATACTAACATGGTAGCAGAAAAATTATACCTACTATTTCATAGGGAAAAAGAGGACCACAGCTTCATCCAGTTCAAATCTTACACTGAAAAATTACCAGCATTAAGATCTATGAGGTTGAGGATTTAAAGTCTCACACTGCTTTCCCTTAATTATGCTATTTGTATCCCTTTCCATCATCTCCTGGGCAAGCAGATACTGTATGATTTTTCTTTCGTTGGTCACGAAGATGCCATTTCAAAATAGATGGTCGGGCCAAAAATTAGTGTTCTCAGTGGAGACTCAAAGCATAATATTGTACCTCATATATTAACAGCAACACAACCAAGGGTGTTGTTACATTACAGAGCTTCCCAGTAGGGGCCACTAGCACTTTTGTGTGATTATGTCTAGGTGCTTAGAAAATACTTTCAGGAAAGGCTTGATGGGAGACAGCAATGAATAAAAGAAGGAATAAAGCCTGAATTTTACCCTGTCCAGGCTCTCTCTCTTTATGCTTACACATAGAACATGCATGTACCAGCACCACATCAGATATGCAGTAGCAGAGGAGACATTCAGATACCACAGTACTGAATCAATATCTAGACAGATTAGAGAACACATACATTAAAAAAAGCAAGCATCATCATTACACAGGAAACAGATTTGTGTATTGGGGAAAAATACCATACTATATCCCTGTAAATTAAATATTGTGTAATAGGAGTATACCCCACTGGTTATAAACGCCACCTCCTCTTCACCCCATTCTTCCCCCGCCCCCACCTGGTAGTATCCAAGAGACTAACTACCGTGTAGACATACCCAACCATCCATGGCTAGCCCATGTTAGCTGACTTGGGCTCGTGGGGCTTGGGCTTCAGGGCTGTAAAATTGTGGTGTAGATGTTTGGGCTTGGGCCTTGTGAGAGGGGAGGGTCTCAGAGCCCAGTCTCCAGCCCAGGCTGGAACATCTACACCACCATTTTACAGCCCTGCAGTCTGAGCCCCATAAGCCCAAGTCATCTGACCTGGGCCAGCCATGGGTCTTTAATTATAGTGTAGACATAGCCTCGAAGGCTTCAGAATATACTATATAGCGGCCTTACATAGAGAGCAGGTAAGGAATGCATGAAGGCAACAGTGGCTTATCTTTCCACTCCCTGTGCATCGCCAGTACTCTTAGGTACAGTTACAGCAGCCTCTAACTTATTCCAGCTGCAAATGCCTCAAGAAGATGTAACCACAGCAGAGGATTAGCATGGGGCTAGGGCCTTTCAGCTTCCTCTTTTCGTCCAGCCATGTTCCCTTTTGCCTGGTAGCGGAGATATGTGAGAGTTAGGAGTCCCTACATCAGTTTTGCACACTGAAGTGTTCCACCAATCTGTTTAAAATGTCTTCTGGGCCAAATTATACCTGCAGCGTGGGTACGAGAGGGTCTGACCTCACATCAGCATTAAAGGGCTAACATCTGGTCGTAAGTTTCCCTATGACGTATTAGAAATGGAGTGTGTGAGCCGTAAAGCCAGATAATGCAAAGTTCCACTACATTGATTATTTTAAGGTATGTCTCACCTAAACTGTGTAATCTTCACAATGCACCTATATTGCATAATGTTGGCACCAAGGGGACAGTAATCAAAAATGTTGGTCTTTTGATAACTTGTGCGTAGAACATGTTTGTAATGAGCATTTATTTTATACAATAATGTAGTGAGTGCCCAACGCAGCAAGCTGTGAAAATATCCACCCACATCAGATAGGAGCTATTTGCATTAAGCAGATGTTGCTGCAAGGAATCTGGGCAAGAGGAGAAAAAAAAAAATCTTAAATGAGAATCCAGATATGCAATGCCAAATGTATAAGCCTCTGGAACAGCTCCTACTGAAACTTCCCCCAGGTTATCAGGAAGCTAGAAAACCACAAAACAACCAGGCTACCAAATTAGTTATGAGAAGCAACTATTCCAGGTAGGCATACATATGTATCCTGTCCTTGTGCTGAATGGTTGTGATGACATGCAGATGTTTAACTGAAAAAAATTAGGGGGAAATAAAAAGCCAGAGGTTGGCACCAGCTTCAAGAGGAGACCAAGGAAACTGGGAAGCAGACTGCAAATGCAACCCTCAGGTAAGATATGCTGTATCCAGGAAAGTAACCAGAATATGGATGAAGATGCAGACAAAAAAAATATTAACAAAGTGAGGTTTTTCAACACAGAGATGCTCTCAACAAAACATCTGAGGAGGTGCTTATGTCCATTCCTAATCAGAGAACACTTAAGCAGAGTTCCATTGACTTCTGTGGCATTTAAGACCATGGTGAAGTGTTTTGTTGACACTGCAATCACAAGGTATGATTTCCGCTTGTGTAGACATACCCTAGCTAACATTAATCTAGATAGCTTGGGTACAAAAGCAGTGAGGCTGAAGCATGCACTTCAGCATGGACTGTATAAGCTTGCCCTGAAACCTGGGTAATTACCCATGCAGCAAGCCAATGCTGAAGCTCACACTGCCATGGTTTCGTTGATCCAAGACCTGAGTTAGCTAGATTAAAACTTACTTGGATATATCTAAATTAGCTGCAGACACACCCCATGACATTATCCTAAATCACATGCCTAAATGATTTGCTGAATCAGAAATTTATGATGAAGGCAAAGTCCCATTCTCCTAAATTTGTACTTAAAAAAAAATTGGAGTACCATAAAAGAATAGCTTGAAACCAAGCTGCAGACACAGTGAATAAAAGGGAGGAAACCATTAACAATACACCAAATTCCCTTTTCCATTCTAACCACAAATATACTGCTAAAGAAAGAGACCTCCGTTTGGTCAGAAGGCATTTGACAACCAACTAATACATATAATTATTCATGTAAGTACCACAGTTACCATAGGCAACTGGTAATATTTCAGGTGATAATCAATTATTCCGCCTGAAGTATGTATAATGATCTAAAAATATTTAACAGGGAAGCCTTTTCAATGTCAGAGGAGGAGTTCTCAGCCAATGTGTATCCAATTACTATACTACATCAACATGATCTGAAAAAGGTACCTTCTGAAAATCCCACACAATGGTGATAAAGGGGCTTAAAGAGCACAATTCCCATTCATTTCAGAAGTATTGAGCATCTTCAACCCCATTTAGAGTAAATGGGAATTGCAGGTGTTCAACATCTTTGGGGGGAAAAAAATCAGAAATTGGGGCACCCAAAATTTGTGGAAGCTTTCAAAAATGTGGCCTTAATCTTTCTGTGCCTCTATTCTCTAAGTAACATGGGGATAATGATAGTTTCTCATCTCACAGTGGTATTGTAAGGATGAATTCATTAATGTGAGTAAGTCAAAAAAAATTCAAAAGCATTTTTAAATTATTTAGGATTAGAACTATGAATTACAGATATTTTTCATTCACTGGCAATTCAAAGCAAAATTTTTAAAAACATTTAAAAATTGTTTGGGATTTTTGTTTTAACAAAAATCAAAACACTTCATTTTGATTTGGGCAGTTTTTAAATGTTTGCTTTTAAAAAAAAAATAAAATCAAAAGGAAGTTTTGAAGAAAAAAATAATTTCAAACCAAATAGTCCAAACATTATTTTTGCAATTTTTGAAACAAAATGTTTTGTTTTTTTGTTTTTTGTTTTTTTAAATTGTGGGTGGCGGAGAAAATGGGTTGACCAAAACAATTAAAGGAAATGAACACGATTTTTCAAAATGTTCCAGTATTGCCCTATCTGCATTTTTTGGTGGAAAAAAGTTTCATCCAAAAAATTTCACCTACCTCTGCTTAGGAGCACAATCCTATTATAATCATTTTGGAAATTTTTCATATGGATATAGTACACTTTGTCCAACCTTAATTTGTAGGATTGCAGCAGTCAACTCTCATTCAAAAGATTAATTATATATATAAAAAAAAGAATACTAGATCCCTGCTCTCTCACCTTCAAATAGACACAGAATTTCATGATTGTTTTAAACTATTTTCCAGTAATTCCTTTATTAAGTCTGTTTCTTCTGTAGCCTGAACACCCATTCCCATAATCTGCCTGTCAACAAATGACCATCTTCCTTCCCCTTTTTCCTCCCTCTTCCCCCCCCCCCCAATTATTATAATAACCTATTACATTTGACCAGAGTAGTATGGACAGAGGTGATATCCTCCCTCTCATGGGAGGTGAGCAAGGAGGGACCTGGCAATGGAGAAGATCATGTTATGTGTTACAAAATGCATAGGTCTTCATTTCTACATAGAGTTGCCTGATGCAACCATTTCTCTGTTCACTTTCAGTTTGTCAAATTTCACTAAAAAGAAGAACAGGAGTACTTGTGGCACCTTAGAGACTAACAAATTTATTAGAGCATAAGCTTTCGTGGACTACAGCCCACTTCTTCGGATGCATATAGAATGGAACTATATCTCCTCATTATATTATACACACATACAGAGAGCATAAACAGGTGGGAGTTGTCTTACTAACTCTGAGAGGCCAATTAATTAAGCTTATGCTCTAATAAATTTGTTAGTCTCTAAGGTGCCACAAGTACTCCTGTTCTTCTTTTTGCGGATACAGACTAACACGGCTGTTACTCTGAAACTTGTCAAATTTCACTGGAAGATAAGGGGTTAGTATTTGTTTTTATGTTAATGAAATTTCTACAGGGAAGACATACATGTTTCATTTTACAATAGCCGGGGGGGGGGGGGGAGGGAGGGGAAGCAAAAGCACATTATTTGCCAAACTAAAAAGACACCATTTTGTGAAGTGACAATTTTCACTCCTCACTCCTTTCCCCGATATCCCCACCACCAACTGAATCCTGGATTGTTACTGTTTCATAGGGTCTGCCAGTTATGATCAGAAGAAAGAGAAGAGATAAGATTGGGTGACAAACCTGATCTCCCACTGAAGCAACCACCAGCATCTCTGCATTGCCACATCAGTCATATCTTTGAATCCAACAATAACCAAATAGCATCCCCCTTAGTTTAACCCTCCATTATAACATCATATTTATCATTATAAAAGATATTGTGAATTCACTACAAAGTTGAAACTGTATTGCATGACGTATAAAATTCTTCTTGATGACGACACTGACCTATTTTTCCATTTCTACTCAAACCTATTTTTGTGTTAGTGAATTTCATTAAATCCCTGGGTACCTAGAACTTCATATTGTCACAATTCTGTATACAACATGCACTCTGAGCACTTCACAGCAGCAAAGACAGAATTCAGATTATCCTGCTTCAAAAATATATCCCCTTACAACTCAAGTTAAAATAGAATCTCCATTAGCTAGTAGCAATATAGCATCTATGACAAATGGTTGAACAGTACTGATTGCAATTGGTAGAAGGCAATGATAGATACACTAGCCAGCTCATAACTCTCTTTTAAAAAATAAAGAACATTAATTCTGATTATCCCCTTATACCAGCATAAATTAGGGGGAACACCGCTGAAGTCAATGGAGTTACATGGGTTAACAATGGATATATATGAAAGGAAATTTAGGCCCAGTGCTCCTGTTTTTTAACTGGATTACATAAATGACTCAACTGCTTCAAAATATCCAGAATTTACATAACATATTATTGAAAGTTAGGGCATAACTACTGTATCTTACTGTGAGGTGGTACATTTTACAGAAGCTTGCATGTGTTCAAACAATAGGCCTTGAGGTGTGATGCTATCTATGCTTTATTCCTCAGGTTTAAACCCCATCTCCTTGTTAGGTGTTCTGGGTAGAGAAATCCAGCAGGCAATTACCTGTATAGTTACAACAGCCACTAGAGAGTATTTAAAACATTATGTGCACATATTACTATATTACACATGATATGGGAGATACTGGTTTTAACTTTCCTATGTATTAACTAAGGCCCCACTTTAATGGGTGCATAATCAATAGGACTACTCTCATGCTTGAAGTTAAGCACATGCTCAAATACCTTGCAAAACTGGCATCTAAAAATGGTAGACTCTTGTCCCCAAAACATTTCTGGGACAGCAAAAAGATGTAGCTAAACTACTTTTCATATAAGCAAGAGAGAGTCTGAAACATACACAGGACCTGTAACAGCATTAAGGAGGGTTTAACTTGGCTGTCTGTATTAGAGATGCTTTAGTTTTGTGCACATTACATGGCACCATTTATAACTTGGAGGATAAATTCTCTAAGTGATGAACAAAATCACTAAGGTTACTGCATAATGAAAACTGATCAGTTACTCATGTTTACTCTGACCCAAACCAAAACAACAGTTCTTATATTCCCATCCTTTGGGAAAGACAGATGTGTTAAACTGTGCTGCAACATAGCTTGACTTGTTTTAAAGAATTCAGAGATAAAGCTATCACTTTGCACCTAATTTTAAAATCTTTATGAAAAGGGAGTTGAAATCTTAAACTATTAAATTCCTGACAATGTATAAATGTGTTTAAACAAAGACTGCCTGAGATACTGCATACAAAGAGACAGCTGTGTGAAAGGTGTTTATTCAGCAAAAATCATTTACCTCTGCATTTACTCAGAAAACAAAAAAAATTATCACAATTATCCTAAAATAAATCAAAAAGTGTTGTCTGCCTTGAGACTGTCTTATTTTGTATGAATCATTCTGATTTCAAGTCAGCACTTCATTTAGATAATTAAGATGAAAAAAAAAAACAGTTCTCTCTAGCTTCTGATATTATGCAACCAAAAACTTTCCACCTTCAAATATGTAACCATTTTGCCCAGTTATTTTATTTGTATCTAAACATTTTTAATCATTAAAGCAGTTTTGAAATTAACTTTCCTAAAAGTTGTGTTTTATTACAGCTAATCAGCACACATGGAATCTGTAGATAATTCTAAAGGTTGGAGTTGTAAAGGATTAATCTGGGAAACACACTCATTTTGCTTGTGCTATTTTAACTGTCAATGGTGGTTTCCTTCTAGATATTTTCAAACACTCCTTTTTCAGTGGATTTAAGGCTAATGAAAAAGTGCTGAACTGAAATTGAGGCAAAAGTCCTTTTGCCATAGAACAGGTGCATCTTGGGAGAATCATGAAAGCTAAGACCCAGATACTGAATACTTATTGAACTACTTAAATAATTCCTCCCATGAGTAGCCCCACTGCTTTCAATGGAACTTCCCATAGTAGTAAAGTCAAATTCATGTGTAAATATTCGTTATAACAGGGCCTTATTCACCCATACTGACCACTGTTCCTCATCTCTGCCCTAGAGAAACTATATGCAAGGTTGGGAATTTAGTTTCCATTCCAATTCAGTCCTTCAGCTTTGCTGAGACCACTGTCGGAGAAAAACTGAGTTCTCACTATTTTGTTAGGTACCGCAAGTCAGATGTTTTATTAACTCTCACATGTGCAGAGGGAGAGAGCTAAACAGGTCTCTCTCTGGTAACTAATTACAGCAAGCATTTATACCTTTCATTACAGAAATAATGAGGGACAGCTGCATTTTGTTTATACATAGGCCATCTTGATATCTCATTTCCTTACTTGTTTTGACTCTTGCCTACATACAATTAGTTTCTATACCTTATCTACACAAGGTCTTCTACACCTTATCTATACTGAGGTCACAATGACTTCTTACACAGCTCTCTCTCACCCGTCTCACACAATCCTCGCTTCTACAAATCTCACGTTATCAGGGTCACAGCTAGCTTGACTCTTGCTAACAAAGACTGTCTCTTGCTAACGAAGCCTGACTCTTGCTAACAACCATCATGCATTGCAGTTCCCTTCTACGAAGCCTGACTCTTGCTAACAACCATCATGCATTGCAGTTCCCTTCTGTCAGTTCTTTTCTCTGCTTCCACAACCCCCCCCTTTTGTACTTCTAGTACAACAAACATTCTCAAATCTCTATTTGCATCAAGTCCTGGACTTCAGATTCTAAATTAGATGCTTCAACCTTAGGGGTTTTGATTGGATGCAATGATAATGCATGATTAGCATGAACATGAAAGGTATTACTATTATTACGTCTTTTACAACAACAATAACATAATCCTAAACTAACTAATAACAATACAAGCAATAACATTCCCATAGCAATACTATAATGGGGTTGTTGTACAGCCTTTGTCATAAAGCACAATACATCATATTTAGTACATAAGGTAGATACTCTATAAGCAGTGTGAAAGGCATACTTTTCTACTTGATATACATTTTGAAGCATGTGAATTTGCCCTTGTACCTCAGAGATTTTCTGAATCTCAGGTAACAATGAAAGCAAATTTTGAAATCTATCAGATAGTAAGCTAGTCCAATTAAAGGGTATCTGGAACCTAAGGGCTACTTGAAAAACTCTATCTGCAGGCCAGTAAATGATATGATTGCCTGCAGTGGTAGTGAGATTAAAATGTATGTCTTGTGATATGGTGTCATTAACATACACACAGCTATCATTAGCTTGGAAGAGTAAGTGTCCTGTCAGGGTAGTTCCTTGTCCCCTACCCTCCCAGCAAACGTAGTCATAGACAGTGACAACTTCTCCTGGCTTCAGTTTACGTGTACACTGAAGCTGTGGGGGTTCTAATGGCCAGAATGTCCACAGGTTACCTAACCCCATCCAAATGTCAGGTGTAATCCTAGGAGCACTAACTAAAAATCGATTGGGCATACCAGGTGGTCTAATTTCCCAGATGTCTCGATGAATTACCCAATCCCATATGCATCCTCCCCATGGACCTGGCAGGATACGGTATGTGGGAGCCCACACCCCCTGTACCGGTCCATATGCTTGGAAGGAGCACTGAGAACATCCACACTTCCACCCAGAAAGTTTCCAAGTATGTCTCCATGGCCACAGGTCAGATGGCACTCCTGACGTGTCTGTAAGGGCAGTGGGCCAAGCCTGGTGCTCTAGATCATTCCGAATGGCCATTAGCTGGTGATTCAAGAAATCCTGAATCTCTGAGCATGCTAGATCCCACTGCAATGCCTTCCCAGCCTCAGTGATATTCAATACCATCTCTGTCAGTAACTTCTGGGTCATAGAACTAAGGGCGGAGATAACATGTAACTCACCAACTCCAGCCTGTACCTGGGTTAGTTGTGCTCCAGAAACAAGGCCTATGGCCTTCTCTAGTTGGCCCAATTTCTCATCATGTTCCTGGTTCTTAAAAATATTCCAAACTGCTGCTGCACTATTGGCCCCATCCCACAGGGATCCGGTCAAGTCTCTTCTCTTTCTAGAAGAAATAACCCAAGCCCTCTGTTGTGCTAATCTAATGGCAGCCCCTTGTGAACAGTTCGGGTATGTAGAGGTAATCTGGAAACTGGATAAGGGCAATGAAAATTTAACAGTTCCCAGTGTGGTGTTAATCACAGTCCATCGATATCCTACTACATCTCTCTTTGGTGTAGTACTATACCACATCTGTTGGTCAAACACCTTTATGTATTTCCGGGAGGCATTAACATTAATGGTATAAGATGGAGTGTATTGCAGTAAGGTACAAGTCACATTATCAGTCACTGGAATCATTTCTATGCAGGTAAAATTTCCAGTGGCAGAACAAACTCTTTGAGTGCTTGTTCGATTGTTCACTAATTGGGTGATCAAATAACAATAAGGGCCTCTTTCATTTAACACAGTACAAATTCCAGGAACAATCATCATATCTACTTCACTATAGAACCCATCAATTGCAGTTATTAATTCTTGGGGTTCACTAGTAGTGATATCATGTATTTTTATCTCTACTGATCCATTTGTTCTCCATTCAATTGTTTGCTCATATACATTGTCTTGAACTTTAAAGAATAATTTCTCTGAGCAAAATTTCAGTAAATCACTGAGATGTGAAAGTCTTGGCCAATGAGTTTCATTGGAATGTGTAGTACTGTTTGTATCTGGATAAGTTACAGTGGTGGTGGCAAGGGTCAAGGGACTAGTGGTAGGTGTAGTCTTTGGAGTGGCAAGGCGTTTTTGATATTTATCATCTGAAAGCCAATTAGGGAGGGCAGTGCATCCTGAAGGTACCTGTCCATAAGCACAAAGCCCTGATCCTGGAAAGAATCCACCCCACCACTGGACCCCACATTCCCAGGAACGTTCCCCACAGTTCCCTCCTTGCCAATAAACAATACTTCGTTTCTTCCACCAGGGCCAGTTCTTAATGTCTTTTGTAGTTAGAAAGTTCTGGACTTTGGTGGTTTCAGCAGAGCGAGTGTTTCTTCTTTTCTTCTTCAAAAGCAGTTGTGATTCACCATAATACAGGGGAGAGTTTACTAGCACTTCACCCTGTACTGGTGTGATTCCTGTAAGAGAATTCAAAGGCACAGTAGATCTGTCAGTGGACAAGGGAGAGGTTACTAGCACTTCACCTTGTCCTCTTTCCCTGCTGTCCAGGAGGCACAGCAGAGTTAGCAGGAGAAATAGGCTGATCAGCAGCTGGAGAATCCTCTCCAGGCGGAGGGGTCTTTTTGCAGTGGGAAGCATGGGTCCAGGTGGGCAGTCCTTGGCACTTCACAGCAGTGTTAGTGGTTAACAGGACTTGGAAAGGGCCTTTCCAGCGTGGAGCCAAGGCAGTCTTTCGCTGATGGACCTTTATGTAGACCCAGTCTCCTGGTTCCAGTGAGTGGCAGGGCTGCACAGGATCCTTGGGTAGTGCTTCTTTCACCTGTGTATAGAAAGACTTAACACATTTCATTAGTGCCTGACAATACTTAAGCATTGTGTCATCCATTAAATGAATGTCCATCTGAGCTAGGGTCAGTGGGGGCGCAGTTGGTAGTCTCATCGGGCGCCCTGTCAGAATCTCATGAGGGCTGAGTCCAGTCTTTCGATTGGGAGTGGCCCTCATACTCATTAGTGCCAGAGGAAGGGCATCTGGCCACTTCAAGTTTGTTTCAGCACAAATCTTGGCCAGTTTATTTTTCAGAATTCCATTCTGGCGTTCCACTGTTCCAGCAGACTGCGGATGGTGGGGGCAGTGAAGGTTGTGTTGAATCTGCAAAGCTGCACATAACTCTTTTACAATCTGTCCAGTAAAATGAGTTCCACGGTCACTGTTGATACTCACAGGGATGCCAAATCGTGGTACAAAATCTTTAAGCAGAAGTTTCACAACAGTCCTGGCATCTGCTTTCCTGCAGGGAAAAGCTTCAACCCAATTTGAAAATACATCCACCAAAACCAATACATATTCATAGCCACAACATTTAGACAGTTGAATAAAATCAATCTGAATATTTACAAAAGGTCCCCAAGGGGGAGGGTGAGCTGCCTGCCTAACTTTAACAGCTTTACCAATGTTATGCTGCTGACAAATCACACATTGTTGACAATAGTGATGTGCAATGACTGGGAACCCGAATGCACACCAATCTCGGTTAACTGCAGCAACCATCCCCCCTTTGCTCACGTGAGCCATTCCGTGGTATACACGAGCAAGATAGGGCATTAGCATCTTCGGTGCAACCAGGCGACCAGCTGGGGCACGCCAAAGATGATCAGGGTGTAGAATACAGCCATTAGCACTCCATAAACGTTTCTCAGCTGCCGGTGCTGCTTCCTGGATCTTGGCCAGATCCTCAAGGGAGGCTAGTGGAGGCTGTTCAATCAAAGCACAAGTATATTCAGCCTGAGGTGCAGAAAGGGCCGCTGCTTTGGCTGCAGAGTCTGCCAAAGCATTTCCACGGGTAACTTCATCATGAGGGGTCTGGTGAGCTGTACATTTCACGACAGCTATAGCTTTGGGCAATAAAAGAGCATCTAAAAGAGCAGAGACATACAGACTGTTCTTAATAGGAGAACCAGTGGATGTAAGAAAACCTCTATACTTCCAGAGCAACCCATAATCATGTACCACTCCAAAAGCATAACGAGAGTCTGTATAGATTGTAACTGCTTGATCCTGAGCGAGAATGCAGGCTCGAGTTAAAGCCACAAGTTCGGCCACTTGAGCAGAAAACACAGAAGGAAGGAAAGCACTTTCAATAACAGCATGTGCAGAACACACAGCATAACCAGCAACCAATTTGCCCTTAGAATCTCGCGAGCACGAACCACGAACCATCTACAAAGTAAATAAGATCAGGATTTTGCAAAGGCACATCTAGTAAATCATCTCTTGGACGAGAGAGAACCGATGTCACAGACACACAGTCATGTGGGTCTCCATCTTCGGGCCCAGGCAACAAGGAGGCAGGATTTAGAACAGGGCAACGAGCCAAAGTAATATGAGATGAAGACAACAAGACAAGCTCATATTTTGTAAGACGAGAAGTGGATAGATGCTGTGTCTTAGGTTTTAACAAGAGAGCAGCCACAGCATGAGGGACAGCAACAATCAAAGGAGATCCTAAGACAATAGATTCAGATACCTGTACAGCAAGAGCTGCTGCAGCTACAGCACGCAGGCAAGGGAGAAATCCAGCTGCCACAGCATCTAGGGCAGTACTGTAATAAGCAATGGGACGGTGTTTGTCTCCGTGCTTTTGCGTTAATACAGCCAAAGCAAACCCATTACGCTCATGACAGAAAAGAGTGAATGGTTTAGCATAATCAGGAAGTCCCAGGGCCGGTGCACTGGACAGACTTTGCTTGATAGCAACAAAAGCTTGTTCAGCCTCTGGAGACCAAGGAAGAGGCTCAGGGGTACCTGACTTAGTCAGATCCTGTAAGGGTTTAATCATTGTTGCATAGCCTAAAATCCATTGTCTACAGTACCCAGTCATGCCAAGAAAAGTACGCATTTGAGAAATAGTTCCAGGCCTCTTAAAGGAACCTGGAGTGCATGTGCCATACTTCTAGTAAGATAACGGGTACTTTCCTCAGAGGGATTAGAATCAGGGGAGCTACTGGGAGGCTCAGAATCACCTCTTTGTGGTGAAGAGGAGGCTTCTCTCCCAGGGGAAGAGAGAACAATGTATGCAGCTGATACATGTGGTGGTGAAACTGGCACTGCCGGGTGAGATTCGTTAGCAGACCCAGGCTGTGCAGGGGGAGGAGGCAGCACGGGCTGCTGCTGCTGCTGAATGTTACTGAAGAAATCTAAAATATCCTCAGCAGTTTCCTCCTCACTGTCAGACCTAACTAATTGGGGATAAAGGGGAGCAGAAGGAAAAGCTTGAACGGGATTAGGATACACAGGAGCAGAAGGAATCGCTCTAGGGGGTAGACAGTTGGATGCCTTGCATTTAAGCTGTAAATGTTGCACTTGGGCTTTTAACTTTTCCTGGGAGTCCTTTAGACTCCGCACTCGAGACTCGTGGAGTCTCTTTGTTGCTTCCTCCCACCAACAGACAAATTGCTCCCACTGTGTATCAGAGGCTTTTGGTGAAGCCAGAGTTTCTTTAAGGTATTTAAGTTTGTCTAAATCAAAGGTACCTTCTAGTGGACATTGTTTAGATGGATTTGCACGCGTGTAAAGATTCCAATTATCTAAATACCTGCAGGTTTTCGGGCCATAATGTACGTACATGAAATAAGCTGGGGTACCCTTAGGGGGTGAGAGGGAAGACTTAGACTGTCCCTCACCCATTTCCAATCACACACTCAAAGGGGAAGGATGTCCTGTCCGCGCTAGCGGCTCATAAACTAAGTATCTCTCCCTACAGGGTATTCACACAGGAGTGACTAACGAGGATAGCCATGACCCCCTACACCTCCCTTCAGCAAAGAGCGTCGGCTAATCTCAGAGAGACAGCGCCGCTTACTCTGTTGCATCCAGTGAGATGGTCAGACTGTCAGTGGCTCACACGGAGAGGAAAAGGGGAGGGAAGATGGGTGCACACACTCCTAGACCCAGGTAGCCTCCTCGCCGGACGATGCCAGGCCGAGTCAACTTACATGGGTCGGATCTCCTAAAAGATCCTCTAGTTACCGGGCTTGCGTTAGAGTAGTTCTGGTCACGAGCCAAAAGACTTCGCAGAGTACTCTGGGCATCTTCCGGTAACACTCAATTCACACTGTGTACACACACACACACACACTCCAACATACCAAGGCCTTATACCAGGTACTATTCCTGAGTACCTCTAGGTACTATTCCCAAGTACCTTGATGCATCACTTGAGGCGGTAAAAACCCCTCTTGAGGCAGTAACAACTCCTCAATACAGGTGCAAACCCTATGCACCTAGCATATGCTTACAGGGGGCGGCAAACAATTCCCCTATTACGCCGCTCAGCATCTGACCTTGCTGCACAGTCAATAAGTTCGGATGGCGTGAGCCCAACAGGGGCAGACGGCCCCATGGACAGTCCTCCTCCGACACCCCAATAGAGATTTCAAAAGGTCTCTTACCTCTATTGTGGCGCCATGGGGTTCGAAGGGGAACGATCCGTAGCAGCTGCCGTTGCCTCAGTGGGCGTTGCCATCCCGGACGAGCCCCCAAATTGTCGGAGAAAAACTGAGTTCTCACTATTTTGTTAGGTACCGCAAGTCAGATGTTTTATTAACTCTCACATGTGCAGAGGGAGAGAGCTAAACAGGTCTCTCTCTGGTAACTAATTACAGCAAGCATTTATACCTTTCATTACAGAAATAATGAGGGACAGCTGCATTTTGTTTATACATAGGCCATCTTGATATCTCATTTCCTTACTTGTTTTGACTCTTGCCTACATAAGGTATAGAAACTAATTGTATCTACACAAGGTCTTCTACACCTTATCTATACTGAGGTCACAATGACTTCTTACACAGCTCTTTCTCACCCGTCTCACACAATCCTCACACAATCCTCGCTTCTACAAATCTCGCGTTATCAGGGTTATCAGGGTCACAGCTAGCTTGACTCTTGCTAACAAAGACTGTCTCTTGCTAACGAAGCCTGACTCTTGCTAACAACCATCATGCATTGCAGTTCCCTTCTGTCAGTTCTTTTCTCTGCTTCCACACCACTATCAATGTCAATTAAGATGTTTTTGTATTGTTCACACACGTGTAGTGGGAACCACATTGTGGTCACCAAGTGTCATAACTATAAAGGGAAGGGTAACAGCTGTCCTGTGTACAGTACTATAAAATCTCTCCTGGCCAGAGACTCCAAAATCCTTTTCCCTGTAAAGGGTTAAGAAGCTCAGGTAACCTGGCTGGCATCTGACCAAAGGACTAATAAGGGGACAAGATACTTTCAAATCTTGCGGGGGGGGGGAGGCTTTTGTTTGTGCTCTTTGTTTGGGAGTTCATTTGCTCTTGGGACTGAGAGGGACCAGACATCAATCCAGGTTCTCCACATCTTTCTAAACAAGTCTCTCCTATTTCAAACTTGTAAGTAAATAGCCAGGCAAGGCATCTTAGTTTTACTTTGTTTTCTCAACTTGTAAATATACCTTTTACTAGAGTGTTTATCTTTGTTTGCTGTACTTTGAACCTAAGACTAGAGGGGAGTCCTCTGAGCTCTTTAAGTTTGATTACCATGTAAGGTTAATTTCCATACTGATTTTACAGAGATTATTTTTACCTTTTTCTTTAGTTAAAAGCCTTCTTTTTAAGAACCTGATTGATTTTTCCTTGTTTTAGATCCAAGGGGGTTGGATCTGTATTCACCAGGGAATTGGTGAAAGGTTTCTCAAGGCTTCCCAGGGAAGGGAATTAGCTTGAGATGGTGGCAGCAGACCAGAGCTAAGCTGGTAGTTAAGCTTAGAAGTCTTCATGCAGGCCCCCACATTGTACCCTAAAGTTCAAAGTGGGGATACAGCCTTGACATGGTGGCATAGCGGTGGGATTCATTTTAAACCCAAAAGCCAGTAAGATTTTTTTTTTCCTTCTAGCTGCTTGGAAAGCAGAGCTGAAGGTAGATGCATATCTTATCTCTCCTTGCCTGAAGGCAGAGGTGTTAAGTTTTTTTTTAACAAGGGCCTTTGTTAAGAGAAGGGTTCAATTAATGAGCAAACGACTGGTAAAAGGAATTTACAAGCTGAATTGTTTTTGTTTTTTTTTTACATCCTCGGGAGTAGCTAGTTGGAAAGTCTCTGTTAACTCAGCAACAGCCAGAGCTGAGAGCTTCCCAGTTTCAGTCAACTGCAGAGGGGTGTGGCCCAGCACAGGAAAGCAGGAAAATGACTACCAGTGAAGCAGCTAACAAACTAGAACTGGCCAGACTAGAAGCAGAAGAAAATGAAAAAAAAACATCAGACTGCTTCAATTAAAAAAAATCGAGGTGCAGGGGAGAGAAAAAGAGAGGATGCATGAACTGGAAGTAGCAAAGGCTAGGCCGGATACAACAGCCAGTCCTAACAACCCCTCTCCAGGTATCACTTCCCATCCCAGAAAATTCCCCACCTACAAGGTAGGCGATGATACTGAGGCCTTCTTAGAAAATTTTGAAAGGGCCTGCCTTTGATACAGCATCGCTGCAGACCAGTACATGGTAGAGCTGAGGCCGCAGCTCAGTGGACCCTTAGCAGAGGTGGCGGCTGAAATGCCTAAGGAACACATGAACAGTTATGAACTTTTTAAAAACAAGGCCAGACTCAGAATGGGGCTAACACCCGAGTAGGCCCGTCGGCGGTTCAGAGCCCTAAGGTGGAAACCAGATGTGTCATTTACCCGGCATGCCTACCACATTGACAAAAATTGTGATGCCTGGGTATCAGGAGCAAATGTTAAATCTCTGGAAGATCTGGTTTCCCTAGTAAAAATGGAGCAGTTTTTAGAGGGTGTTCCTGAGGAAATAGAAAGGTACATCCTAGATAGGAAGCCCAAAACTGTAACTGAGGCGGGGGAGATTGGAGCCAAACGGGTGGAGGTGGCAGAAAAGAAAAAATCTAGTAGCAGTTGGAGCGAATATCAGAAGGGGCAAGCCGAAACAAAACCTTACCACCGGGGACAACCCAAGGCCCCACCCACATCCCAAGGGAAACCCCAGGCGCCTTCTCACCCCACCACACCAGTCTCCACCAACCAACATCGCCTCGGTGATACCTTAGCA